>NW_027174714.1:0-114000 GCF_000390325.3 Nicotiana tomentosiformis | reverse complement strand
TCACCCCTATCGCCTAAAATTTTTCTGGACTATCAAATATGACCTAAGGAACCATAGTATCCGCCCGGCCATGATCGTTCCACATTTTTTGCGTTTTTCGGCCAAACAACCAAAATTCCGCGCGATTCCCATATTTTTGTGTGTTATAGCCCACGCCTTCCGAGTGGTCCCGGGACCTCCGGACCCCTATTGCCTAATATTTTTCCGGACTATCAAATAAAACCAAAGGAACCATAGTCACCGCCCTGCCAAGATCTTTCCACATTTTTTGCATGTTACTGAAAAAGACCTAGAATTTCGCCCGATTCCCAGATTTTCATGTGCTATACCCACACATTCCGAGTGGTCCCAAGAGCCGCGGACCCCGATCGCCTAAAATTTTTCCGGGCAATCAAATACGACCTAAGGAACCATAGTATCCGCTCCGCCATGATCGTTCATTATTTTTTGTGTTTTTCAGCCAAAGAACTATAATTCCGCGCGATTCCCATATTTTTGTGTGTTATAGCCCACACCTTCCGAGTGGTCCCGCGACCTCATGACCCCTATCGCCTAAAATTTTTCCGGACTATCAAATACGACCTAAGGAACCATAGTATCCGCCCCGCCATGATCGTTCCTCATTTTTTGCGTTTTTCGGCCAAACAACTAGAATTCCGCGCGATCCCATATTTTTGTGTGTTATAGCCCACGCCTTCCGAGTGGTCCCGGGTCTCCGGACCCCTATCGCCTAAAATTTTTCCGGATATCAAATAAGACCTAAGGAACCATAGTCACCGCCCAACCATGATCGTTCCTAGTTTTTTCTATTTTTCGGCAAAAAAACTAGAATTCCGCGCGATTCCCATATTTTCGTGTCCTATAGCCCACGCCTTCCAAGTGAACCCGGGAACTCCCGACCCCTATCGCCTAAAATTTTTCCGGACTATCAAATAAGACCTAAGGAACCATAGTCACCGCCCAGCCATGATCATTCCTCATTTGTTGCGTTTTTCAGCCAAAAAAACTAGAATTCCGCCCGATTACAATATTTTTGTGTGATATTGCCCACCCTTCCAAATGGTTCCGGGACCCCAGGACCCCGATCGCCTAAAAATTTTCTGGGCCGTCAAATACGACCTAAGGAACCATAGTAACCGCCCCGCCATCATCGTTTCTCATTTTTTGCATTTTTCGGCCAAAAAACTAGAATTATGCCCGATTCCCATATTTTCGTGTGCTATACCCACGCCTTCCAAGTGGTCTGGGGAGCAGCGGACCCCGATCGCCTAAAATTTTTCCGGACTATCAAATACGACCTAAGGTACCATAGTCACCGCCCCACTATGATCGTTCCAAATGCTTTGCATTTTTCGGCCAAAAAACTAGAACTCCGCGCGATTTGCATATTTTAGTGTGCTATAGCTTACGCCTTCCGAGTGGTCCCGGGAGCCGTGGACCCCGATCGCCTAAAAATTTTCGGGCCATCAAATACGACCTAAGGAACCATAGTCACCGCCCCGCCATGATCGTTCCTCATTTATTGCGTTTTTCGGCCAAAAAACTAGAATTTCGCTCGATTTCCATATTTTGTGTGCTATTGCCCACGCCTTCCGAGTGGGCCGGGCCGCCGGACTCGGATCGCCTAAAAAACTTTCGGGCCATCAATTAGGACCTAAGGAACCATAGTCACCGCCTCGCCATGATCGTTCCTCATTTTTTGCATTTTTTGGCCAAAAAACTATAATTGCGCCCGATTCCCATATTTTTGTGTGCTATCGCCCACTCCTTCCGAGTGGGTCGGGCACCCTGGAGCCGGATCGCCTAAAAATTTTCCGGACTATAAAATACGACCTAAGGAACCATAGTCACCACCCCACTATGATCGTTCCTAGTCTTTTGCGTTTTTCAGCCAAAAAACTAGAATTTCGCGTGATTCCCATATTTTTATGTGTTATAGCCCACGCATTCCGAGTGGTCCCGGGACCTCCTCACCCCTATCGCCTAAAATTTTTCCGGACTATTAAATACGACCATAGTATCCGCCCCGCCATGATCGTTCCACATTTTTTGCGTTTTTCGGCCAAACAACCAGAATTCCGCGCGATTCCCATATTTTTGTGTGTTATAGCCCACGCCTTCCGAGTGGTCCCGGGACCTCCGGACCCCTATTGCCTAATATTTTTCCGGACTATCAAATAAAACCAAAGGAACCATAGTCACCGCCCTGCCAAGATCTTTCCACATTTTTTGCATGTTACTGAAAAGACCTAGAATTTCGCCCGATTCCCATATTTTCGTGTGCTATACCCACACATTTCGAGTGGTCCCAAGAGCCGCGGACCCCGATCGCTTAAAATTTTTCCGGGCAATCAAATACGACCTAAGGAACCATAGTATCCGCCCCGCCATGATCGTTCCTTATTTTTTGTGTTTTTCGGCCAAAGAACTAGAATTCTGCGTGATTCCCATATTTTTGTGTGTTATAGCCCACACCTTCCGAGCGGTCCCGGGACCTCATGACCCCTATCGCCTAAAATTTTTCCGGACTATCAAATACGACCTAAGGAACCATAGTATCCGCCTCGCCATGATCGTTCCTCATTTTTGCGTTATTCGGCCAAACAACTAGAATTCCGCGCGATCCCATATTTTTATGTGTTATAGCCCACGCCTTCCGAGTGGTCCCGGGTCTCTGGACCCCTATCGCCTAAAATTTTTCCGGACTATCAAATAAGACCTAAGGAACCATTGTCACCGCCTAGCCATGATCGTCCCTAGTTGTTACCGTTTTTCGGCCAAAAAACTAGAATTCCTCGCGATTCCCATATTTTCGTGTCATATAGCCCACGCCTTCCAAGTGAACCCGGGAACTTCGGACCCCTATCGCCTAAAATTTTTTCGGACTATCAAATACGACCTAAGGAACCATAGTCACCGCCCAGCCATGATCATTCCTCATTTGTTGCGTCTTTCGGCCAAAAAACTAGAATTCCGCCCGATAACAATATTTTTGTGTGCTATTGCCCACCCTTCCAAGTGGTTCTCATTTTTTGCATTTTTCGGCCAAAAAACTAGAATTACGCCCAATTCCCATATTTTCGTGTGCTATCCCCACGCCTTCCAAGTGGTCCGGGGAGCCGCGGACCGTGATCGCCTCAAAATTTTCCGGACTATCAAATACGACCTAAGGTACCATAGTCACCGCCCCACCATGATCGTTCCAAATGCTTTGCATTTTTCGGCCAAAAAATTAGAACTCCGCGCGATTTGCATATTTTAGTGTGCGATAGCTTACGCCTTCCGAGTGGTCCCGGGAGCCGTGGACCCCGATCGCCTAAAATTTTCCGTGCCATCAAATACGACCTAAGGAACCATAGTCACCGCCCCACCATGATCGTTCCTCATTTATTGCATTTTTCGGCCAAAAAACTAGAATTCCGCCCGATTCCCATATTTTTGAGTGCTATCGCCCACGCCTTCCGAGTGGGTCGGGCCCCCCGGAGCCGGATCGCCTAAAAACTTTCCGGACTATCAAATACGACCTAAGGAACCATAGTCACCGCCCCGCCATGATCGTTCCTAGTCTTTTGCGTTTTTCAGCCAAAAAACTAGAATTCCGCGCGATTTCCATATTTTCGTGTGCTTTAGCCCACGCCTTCCAAGGGGTCCCGGGAACCTTGAACCCCGATCGCCTAAAAATTTTCCGGGCCATCAAATACGACCTAAGGAACCATAGTAACCACCCCGCCATGACCGTTCCTCATTTTTTGCGTTTTTCGGCCAAACAACTAGAATTTCGCGCGATTCCCATATTTTTGTGTGTTATAGCCCACGCCTTCCGAGTGGTCCCGGGATCTCCTGACCCCTATCGCCTAAAATTTTTCCGGACTATCAAATATGACCTAAGGAACCATAGTATCCACCCCGCCATGATCGTTCCTCATTTTTTGCGTTTTTCGGCCAAATAACTAGAATTCCGCTTGATTCCCATATATATTTGTGTGTTGTAGCCCACGCCTTCCGAGTGGTCCCGGGACCTCCGGACCCCTATCGCCTAATATTTTTCCGGACTATCAAATAAGACCTAAGGAACCATAGTATCCGCCCCGCCATGATCGTTCCTCATTTTTTGCGTTTTTCGGCCAAACAACTAGAATTCCGCGCGATCCCATATTTTTGTGTGTTATAGCCCACGCCTTCCGAGTGGTCCCGGGTCTCCGGACCCCTATCGCCTAAAATTTTTCCGGACTATCAAATAAGACCTAAGGAACCATAGTCACCGCCCAGCCATGATCGTTCCTAGTTTTTTCCGTTTTTCGGCCAAAAAACTAGAATTCCGCGCGATTCCCATATTTTCGTGTCCTATAGCCCACGCCTTCCAAGTGAACCCGGGAACTCCGGACCCCTATCGCCTAAAATTTTTCCGGACTATCAAATACGACCTAAGGAACCATAGTCACCGCCCAGCCATGATCATTCCTCATTTGTTGCGTTTTTCGGCCAAAAAACTAGAATTCCGCCCGATTACAATATTTTTGTGTGCTATTGCCCACCCTTCCAAGTGGTTCCGGGACCCCCGGACCCCGATCGCCTAAAATTTTTCCGGGCCGTCAAATACGACCTAAGGAACCATAGTAACCGCCCCGCCATCATCGTTTCTCATTTTTTGCATTTTTCGGCCAAAAAACTAGAATTACGCCCGATTCCCATATTTTCGTGTGCTATACCCACGCCTTCCAAGTGGTCCGGGGAGCCGCGGACCCCGATCGCCTAAAATTTTTCCGGACTATAAAATACGACCTAAGGTACCATAGTCACCACCTCACCATGATCGTTCCAACTACTTTGCATTTTTCGGCCAAAAAACTCGAACTCCGCGCGATTTGCATATTTTAGTGTGCTATAGCTTACGCCTTCCGAATAGTCCCGGGAGCCGTGGACCCCGATCGCCTAAAATTTTCCAGGCCATCAAATATGACCTAAGGAACCATAGTCACCGCCCCGCCATGATCGTTCCTCAGTTATTGCATTTTTCGGCCAAAAAGCTAGAATTCCCCTCGATTACCATATTTTTGTGTGCGATTGCCCACGCCTTCCGAGTGGGCCGGGCCGCCGGACTCGGATCGCTTAAAAATTTTCGGGCCATCAATTAGGACCTAAGGAACCATAGTCACCGCCTCGCCATGATCGTTCCTCATTTTTTGCATTTTTTGGCCAAAAAACTAGAATTCCGCCCGATTCCCATATTTTTGTGTTCTATCGCCCACGCCTTCCGAGTGGTCCCGAGTCTCCAAACCCCTATCGCCTAAAATTTTTCTGGACTATGAAATAAGACCTAAGTATCCATAGGCACCGCCCAGCCATGATCGTTCCTGGTTTTTTCCGTTTTTCGGCCAAAAAACTAGAATACCGCGCGATTCCCATATTTTCGTTTCCTATAGGCCACGCCTTCCAAGTGAACCCGGGAACCCCGGACCCCTATCGCCTATAATTTTTCTGGACTATCAAATACGACCTAAGGAACCATAGTCACCGCCCAGCAATGATCATTCCTCATTTTTTGCGTTTTTCGGCCAAAAAACTAGAATTCCGCCCGATTACAATATTTTTATGTGCTATTGCCCACCCTTCCAAGAGGTTCCGGGACCCCCGGACCCCGATCGCCTAAAATATTTCCGGGCCGTCAAATACGACCTAAGGAACCATAGTAACCTCCCCGCTATCATCGTTTCTCATTTTTTGCATTTTTCGGCCAAAAAACTAGAATTACGCCCGATTCCCATATTTTCGTGTGCTATACCCACGCCTTCCAAGTGGTCCGGGGACCCGCGGACCCTGATCGCCTAAAATTTTTCCGGACTATGAAATACGACCTAAGGTACCATAGTCACCACCCCACCATGATCGTTCCAACTGCTTTGCATTTTTCGGCCAAAAAACTAGAACTCTGCGCGATTTGCATATTTTAGTGTGCTATAGCTTACGCCTTCCGAGTGGTCCTGGGAACCGTGGACCCCGATCGCCTAAAATTTTCTGGGCCATCAAATACAACCTAAGGAACCATAGTCACCGCCCCGCCATGATCGTTCCTCATTTATTGCGTTTTTCGGCCAAAAAACTAGAATTCCCCTCGATTACCATATTTTTGTGTGCTATTGCCCACGCCTTCCGAGTGGGCCGGGCCGCCGGATTCGGATCGCTTAAAAAATTTTCGGGCCATCAATTAGGACCCAAGGAACCATAGTCACCGCCTCGCCATGATCGTTCCTCATTTTTTGCATTTGTTGGCAAAAAAACTAGAATTCCGCCCGATTCCCATATTTTTGTGTGCTATCGCCCACGCCTTCCGAGTGGGTCGAGGCCCCCGGAGCCGGATCGCCTAAAAATTTTCTGGACTATAAAATACGACCTAAGGAACCATAGTCACCGCCCCACCATGATCGTTCCTAGTTTTTTGCGTTTTTCAGCCAAAAAACTAGAATTCCGCGGGATTTCCATATTTTCGTGTGCTTTAGCCCAAGCCTTCCAAGGGGTCCCGGCAAGCCCGAACCCCGATCGCCTAAAAATTTTCCGGGCCATCAAATACAACCTAAGGAACCATAGTAACCACCCTGCCATGATCGTCCCTCATTTTTTGCATTTTTCGGCCAAACAACTAGAATTCCGCGCGATTCCCATATTTTTGTGTGTTATAGCCCACGCCTTCCGAGTGGTCCCAGGACCTCCTGACCCCTATCGCCTAAAAATTTTCCGGACTATCAAATACGACCTAAGAAACCATAGTATCCGCCCCGCCATGATCGTTCCTCATTTTTTGCGTTTTTCGGCCAAACAACTAGAATTTCGCGCGATTCCCATATTTTCGTGTCCTATAGCCCACGCCTTTTAAGTGAACCTGGGAACTCCGGACCCCTATCGCCTAAAATTTTTTCGGACTATCAAATACGACCTAAGGAACCATAGTCACCGCCCAGCCATGATCATTGCTCATTTGTTGCGTTTTTCGGCCAAAACACTAGAATTCCGCCCGATTACCATATTTTTGTGTGCTATTGCCCACCCTTCCAAGTGGTTCCGGGACCCCCGGACCCCTATCGCCTAAAAATTTTCCGGGCTGTCAAATACGACCTAAGGAACCATAGTAACCGTCCCGCAATCATCGTTTCTCATTTTTCGGCCAAAAAACTAGAATTCCCCGCGATTCCCATATTTTCGTGTGCTATAACCACGCCTTCCAAGTGGTCCGGGGAGCCGCGGACCCCGATCGCCTAAAATTTTTTCGGACTATCAAATACAACTAAGGTACCATAGTCACCGCCCCACCATGATCGTTCCAATGGCTTTGCATTTTTCGGCCAAAAAACTAGAACTCCGCGCGATTTGCATATTTTAGTGTGCTATAGCTTACGCCTTCCGAGTGGTCCCGGGAGCCGTGGACCCTGATCGTCTAAAATTTTCCGGGCCATCGAATACGACCTAAGGAACCATAGTCACCGCCCAGCCATGATCGTTCCTCATTTATTGCGTTTTTCGGCCAAAAAACTAGAATTCCGCTCGATAACCATGTTTTTGTGAGCTATTGCCCACGCCTTCCGGGTGGGCCGGGCCGCCGGACTCGGATCGCCTAATAAAATTTCGGGCCATCAATGAGGACCTAAGGAACCATAGTCACCGCCTCGCCATGATCGTTCCTTATTTGTTTCATTTTTTGGCCAAAAAACTAGAATTCCGCCCGATTCCTATATTTTTGTGTGCTATCGCCCACGCCTTCCGAGTGGGTCGGGTCCCCCGGAGCCTGATCGCCTAAAAATTTTCCGGACTATCAAATACGACCTAAGGAACCATAGTCACCGCCCCGCCATGATCGTTCCTAGTGTTTTGCGTTTTTCAGCAAAAAAACTAGAATTCCGCGCAATTTCCATATTTTCGTGTGCTTTAGCCCACGCCTTCCAAGGGGTCCCGGGAACCCCGAACCCCGATCGCCTAAACATTTTCCGGGCCATCAAATACGACCTAAGGAACCATAGTAACCTCCCCGCCATGATCGTTCCTCATTTTTTGCGTTTTTTGGCCAAACAACTAGAATTCCGCACGATTCCCATATTTTTGTGTGTTATAGCCCACGCCTTCCGAGTGGTCCCAGGACCTCCTGACCCCTATCGCCTAAAATTTTTCCGGACTATCAAATACGACCTAAGGAACCATAGTATCCGCCCCGCCATGATCGTTCCTCATTTTTTGCATTTTTTGGCCAAACAACTAGAATTCCGCGCGATTCCCATATTTTTGAGTGTTATAGCCCACGCCTTCCGAGTGGTCCCGGGACCTCCGGACCCCTATCGCCTAATATTTTTCCGGATTATCAAATAAGACCAAAGGAACCATAGTCACCGCCCTGCCAAGATCATTCCACATTTTTTGGATGTTACTGAAAAAGACCTAGAATTTCGCCCGATTCCCATATTTTTGTGTGCTATACCCACGCATTCTGAGTGGTACCAAGAGCCGCGGACCCCGATCGCCTAAAATTTTCCGGGCAATCAAATACGACCTAAGGAACCATAGTAACCGCCCCGCCATCATCGTTTCTCATTTTTTGCATTTTTCGGCCAAAAAACTAGAATTACGCCCGATTCCCATATTTTCGTGTGCTATACCCACGCCTTCCAAGTGGTCCGGGGAGCCGCGGACCCCGATCGCCTAAAATTTTTCCGGACTATAAAATACGACCTAAGGTACCATAGTCACCACCTCACCATGATCGTTCCAACTACTTTGCATTTTTCGGCCAAAAAACTCGAACTCCGCGCGATTTGCATATTTTAGTGTGCTATAGCTTACGCCTTCCGAATAGTCCCGGGAGCCGTGGACCCCGATCGCCTAAAATTTTCCAGGCCATCAAATATGACCTAAGGAACCATAGTCACCGCCCCGCCATGATCGTTCCTCAGTTATTGCGTTTTTCGGCCAAAAAGCTAGAATTCCCCTCGATTACCATATTTTTGTGTGCGATTGCCCACGCCTTCCGAGTGGGCCGGGCCGCCGGACTCGGATCGCTTAAAAAATTTTCGGGCCATCAATTAGGACCTAAGGAACCATAGTCACCGCCTCGCCATGATCGTTCCTCATTTTTTGCATTTTTTGGCCAAAAAACTAGAATTCCGCCCGATTCCCATATTTTTGTGTTCTATCGCCCATGCCTTCCGAGTGGTCCCGAGTCTCCAAACCCCTATCGCCTAAAATTTTTCTGGACTATGAAATAAGACCTAAGTATCCATAGGCACCGCCCAGCCATGATCGTTCCTGGTTTTTCCGTTTTTCGGCCAAAAAACTAGAATACCGCGCGATTCCCATATTTTCGTTTCCTATAGGCCACGCCTTCCAAGTGAACCCGGGAACCCCGGACCCCTATCGCCTATAATTTTTCTGGACTATCAAATACGACCTAAGGAACCATAGTCACCGCCCAGCAATGATCATTCCTCATTTTTTGCGTTTTTCGGCCAAAAAACTAGAATTCCGCCCGATTACAATATTTTTATGTGCTATTGCCCACCCTTCCAAGAGGTTCCGGGACCCCCGGACCCCGATCGCCTAAAATATTTCCGGGCCGTCAAATACGACCTAAGGAACCATAGTAACCTCCCCGCTATCATCGTTTCTCATTTTTTGCATTTTTCGGCCAAAAAACTAGAATTACGCCCGATTCCCATATTTTCGTGTGCTATACCCACGCCTTCCAAGTGGTCCGGGGACCCGCGGACCCCGATCGCCTAAAATTTTTCCGGACTATGAAATACGACCTAAGGTACCATAGTCACCACCCCACCATGATCGTTCCAACTGCTTTGCATTTTTCGGCCAAAAAACTAGAACTCTGCGCGATTTGCATATTTTAGTGTGCTATAGCTTACGCCTTCCGAGTGGTCCTGGGAACCGTGGACCCCGATCGCCTAAAATTTTCTGGGCCATCAAATACAACCTAAGGAACCATAGTCACCGCCCCGCCATGATCGTTCCTCATTTATTGCATTTTTCGGCCAAAAAACTAGAATTCCCCTCGATTACCATATTTTTGTGTGCTATTGCCCACGCCTTCCGAGTGGGCCGGGCCGCCGGATTCGGATCGCTTAAAAAATTTTCGGGCCATCAATTAGGACCCAAGGAACCATAGTCACCGCCTCGCCATGATCGTTCCTCATTTTTTGCATTTGTTGGCAAAAAAACTAGAATTCCGCCCGATTCCCATATTTTTGTGTGCTATCGCCCACGCCTTCCGAGTGGGTCGAGGCCCCCGGAGCCGGATCGCCTAAAAATTTTCCGGACTATAAAATACGACCTAAGGAACCATAGTCACCGCCCCACCATGATCGTTCCTAGTTTTTTGCGTTTTTCAGCCAAAAAACTAGAATTCCGCGCGATTTCCATATTTTCGTGTGCTTTAGCCCAAGCCTTCCAAGAGGTCCCGGCAAGCCCGAACCCCGATCGCCTAAAAATTTTCCGGGCCATCAAATACAACCTAAGGAACCATAGTAACCACCCTGCCATGATCGTCCCTCATTTTTTGCATTTTTCGGCCAAACAACTAGAATTCCGCGCGATTCCCATATTTTTGTGTGTTATAGCCCACGCCTTCCGAGTGGTCCCAGGACCTCCTGACCCCTATCGCCTAAAAATTTTCCGGACTATCAAATACGACCTAAGAAACCATAGTATCCGCCCCGCCATGATCGTTCCTCATTTTTTGCGTTTTTCGGCCAAACAACTAGAATTTCGCGCGATTCCCATATTTTCGTGTCCTATAGCCCACGCCTTTTAAGTGAACCTGGGAACTCCGGACCCCTATCGCCTAAAATTTTTTCGGACTATCAAATACGACCTAAGGAACCATAGTCACCGCCCAGCCATGATCATTGCTCATTTGTTGCGTTTTTCGGCCAAAACACTAGAATTCCGCCCGATTACCATATTTTTGTGTGCTATTGCCCACCCTTCCAAGTGGTTCCGGGACCCCCGGACCCCTATCGCCTAAAAATATTCCGGGCTGTCAAATACGACCTAAGGAACCATAGTAACCGTCCCGCAATCATCGTTTCTCATTTTTCGGCCAAAAAACTAGAATTCCCCGCGATTCCCATATTTTCGTGTGCTATAACCACGCCTTCCAAGTGGTCCGGGGAGCCGCGGACCCCGATCGCCTAAAATTTTTTCGGACTATCAAATACAACTAAGGTACCATAGTCACCGCCCCACCATGATCGTTCCAATGGCTTTGCATTTTTCGGCCAAAAAACTAGAACTCCGCGCGATTTGCATATTTTAGTGTGCTATAGCTTACGCCTTCCGAGTGGTCCCGGGAGCCGTGGACCCCGATCGTCTAAAATTTTCCGGGCCATCGAATACGACCTAAGGAACCATAGTCACCGCCCAGCCATGATCGTTCCTCATTTATTGCGTTTTTCGGCCAAAAAACTAGAATTCCGCTCGATTACCATATTTTTGTGAGCTATTGCCCACGCCTTCCGGGTGGGCCGGGCCGCCGGACTCGGATCGCCTAATAAAATTTCGGGCCATCAATGAGGACCTAAGGAACCATAGTCACCGCCTCGCCATGATCGTTCCTTATTTGTTTCATTTTTTGGCCAAAAAACTAGAATTCCGCCCGATTCCTATATTTTTGTGTGCTATCGCCCACGCCTTCCGAGTGGGTCGGGTCCCCCGGAGCCTGATCGCCTAAAAATTTTCCGGACTATCAAATACGACCTAAGGAACCATAGTCACCGCCCCGCCATGATCGTTCCTAGTGTTTTGCGTTTTTCAGCAAAAAAACTAGAATTCCGCGCAATTTCCATATTTTCGTGTGCTTTAGCCCACGCCTTCCAAGGGGTCCCGGGAACCCCGAACCCCGATCGCCTAAACATTTTCCGGGCCATCAAATACGACCTAAGGAACCATAGTAACCTCCCCGCCATGATCGTTCCTCATTTTTTGCGTTTTTTGGCCAAACAACTAGAATTCCGCACGATTCCCATATTTTTGTGTGTTATAGCCCACGCCTTCCGAGTGGTCCCAGGACCTCCTGACCCCTATCGCCTAAAATTTTTCCGGACTATCAAATACGACCTAAGGAACCATAGTATCCGCCCCGCCATGATCGTTCCTCATTTTTTGCGTTTTTTGGCCAAACAACTAGAATTCCGCGCGATTCCCATATTTTTGAGTGTTATAGCCCACGCCTTCCGAGTGGTCCCGGGACCTCCGGACCCCTATCGCCTAATATTTTTCCGGATTATCAAATAAGACCAAAGGAACCATAGTCACCGCCCTGCCAAGATCATTCCACATTTTTTGGATGTTACTGAAAAAGACCTAGAATTTCGCCCGATTCCCATATTTTCGTGTGCTATACCCACGCATTCTGAGTGGTACCAAGAGCCGCGGACCCCGATCGCCTAAAATTTTCCGGGCAATCAAATACGACCTAAGGAACCATAGTAGACAGCCCGCCATGATTGTTCCTTATGTTTTGCGTTTTTCGGCCAAACAACTAGAATTCCGCGTGATTCCCATATTTTTGTGTGTTATAGCCCACACCTTCCGAGTGGTCCCGGGACCTCCGGACCCCTATCGCCTAAAATTTTTCCGGACTATCAAATACGACCTAAGGAACCATAGTATCTGCCCTGCCATGATCGTTCCTCATTTTTTGCGTTTTTCGGCCAAACATCTAGAATTCCGCGTGATCCCATATTTTTGGGTGTTATAGCCAACGCCTTCCGAGTGGTCCCGGGTCTCCGGACCCCTATCGCCTAAAATTTTTTCGGACTATCAAATAAGACCTAAGGAACCATAGTCACCACCCAGCCATGATCGTTCATAGTTTTTTCCGTTTTTCGGCCAAAAAACTAGAATTCCGCGCGATTCCCATATTTTCGTGTCCTATAGCCAACTCCTTCGAAGTGAACCCGGGAACTCCGGACCCCTATCGCCTAAAATTTTTTCGGACTATCAAATACGACCTAAGGAACCATAGTCACCGCCCATCCATGTCATTCCTCATTTGTTGCGTTTTTCGGCCAAAAAACTAGAATTCCGCCCGATTACAATATTTTTGTGTGCTATTGCCCTCCCTTCCAAGTGGTTCCGGGACCCCCGGACCCCAATCGCCTAAAAGTTTTCCAGGCCGTCAAATACGACCTAAGGAACCATAGTAACCGCCCCGCCATCATAGTTTCTCATTTTTCGTCCAAAAAACTAGAATTATGCCCAATTCCCATATTTTCGTGTGCTATACCCACGCCTTCCAGGTGGTCCGGGGAGACACGGACCCCGATCGCCTAAAAGTTTTTCGGACTATCAAATACGACCTAAGGTACCATAGTCACCGCCCCACCATGATCGTTCCAAATGCTTTGACTTTTTCGGCCAAAAAACTAGAACTCCGCGCGATTTGCATATTTTAGTGTGCTATAGCTTACGCCTTCCGAGTGGTCCCGGGAGCCGTAGACCCCGATCGCCTAAAATTTTCCGGGCCATCAAATACGACCTAAGGAACCATAGTCACCGCCAGCCATGATCGTTCCTCATTTATTGCGTTTTTCGGCCCAAAAACAAGAATTCCGCTCGATTACCATATTTTTGTGTGCTATTGCCCACACCTTCCGAGTGGGCCGGGCCCCCCGAAGCCGGATCGCCTAAAAATTTTCCGGACTATAAAATATGACCTAAGGAACCATAGTCACCGCCCCGCTATGATCGTTCCAAGGCTTTTGCATTTTTCAGCCAAAAAACTAAAATTCCGCGCGATTTCCATATTTTCGTGTGCTTTAGCCCATGCCTTCCAAGGGATCCCGGGAACACCGAAACCCGATCGCCTAAAAATTTTCCGGGCCATCAAATACGACATAAGGAACCATAGTAACCACCCCGCCATGATCGTTCCTCAAATTTTGCGTTTTTCGGCAAAACAACTAGAATTCCGCGCGATTCCCATATTTTTGTGTGTTATAGCCCACGCCTTCCGAGTGGTCCCGGGACCTCCTGACCCCTATCGCCTAAAATTTTTCCGGACTATCAAATACGACCTAAGGAACCATAGTATTCGCCCGCCATGATCGTTCCTCCTTTTTTGCATTTTTCGGCCAAACAACTAGAATTCCGCGCGATTCCCATATTTTTGTGTGTTATGCCCGCGCCTTCCGAGTGGTCCCGGGACCTCCGGACCCCTATCGCCTAATATTTTTCCGGACTATCAAATAAGACCAAAGGAATCATAGTCACCGCCCTTCCAAGATCTTTCCACATTTTTTGCATGTTACTGAAAAAGACCTAGAATTTCGCCCGATTCCCATATTTTCGTGTGCTATGCCCACGCATTCCGAGTGGTCCCAAGAGCCGCGGACCTCGATCGCCTAAAATTTTTCCGGGCAATCAAATACGACCTAAGGAACCATAGTATCCATCCCTCCATGATCGTTCCTCATGTTTTGTATTTTTCGGCCAAACAACTAGAATTCCGCGCGATCCCATATTTTTGTGTGTTATAGCCCACGCCTTCCGAGTGGTCCCGGGTCTCCGGACCCCTATCGCCTAAAATTTTTCCGGACTATCAAATAAGACCTAAGGAACCATAGTCACCGCCCAGCCATGATCGTTCCTAGTTTTTTCCGTTTTTCGGCCAAAAAACTAGAATTCCGCGCGATTCCCATATTTTCGTGTCCTATAGCCCACGCCTTCCAAGTGAACCCGGGAACTCCGGACCCCTATCGCCTAAAATTTTTCCGGACTATCAAATACGACCTAAGGAACCATAGTCACCGCCCAGCCATGATCATTCCTCATTTGTTGCGTTTTTCGGCCAAAAAACTAGAATTCCGCCCGATTACAATATTTTTGTGTGCTATTGCCCACCCTTCCAAGTGGTTCCGGGACCACCGGACCCCGATCGCCTAAAATTTTTCCGGGCCATCAAATACAACCTAAGGAACCATAGTAACCGCCCCGCCATCATTGTTTCTCATTTTTTGCATTTTTCGGCCAAAAAACTAGAATTACGCCTGATTCCCATATTTTTGTGTGTTATAGCCCACGCCTTCCGAGTGGTCCCGGGACCTCCTGACCCCTATCGCCTAAAATTTTTCCGGACTATCAAATACGACCTATGGAACCATAGTATCCGCCCCACCATGATCATTCCAAATGCTTTGCATTTTTCGGACAAAAAACTAGAACTCCGCGCGATTTGCATATTTTAGTGTGCTATAGCTTACGCCTTCCGAGTGGTCCCGGGAGCCGTGGACCCCGATCGCCTAAAATTTTTCGGCCAAAAAACTAGAATTCCGCTCGATTACCATATTTTTGTGTGCTATTGCCCACACCTTCCGAGTGAGCCAGGCCGCCGGACTCGGACCGCCTAAAAATTTTCGGGCCATCAATTAGGACCTAAGGAACCATAGTCACCGCCTCGCCATGATCGTTCCTCATTTTTGCATTTTTTTGCCAAAACACTAGAATTCCGCGCGATTTCCATATTTTTGTGTGCTATCGCCCACGCCTTCCGAGTGGGTCGGCCCCCCGGAGCCGGATCGCCTAAAAATTTTCCGGACTATCAAATACGACCTAAGGAACCATAGTCACCGCCCCGCCATGATCGTTCCTCAATTTTTGCGTTTTTCGGCCAAAAAACTAGAATTCCGCGCGATTCCCATATTTTCGTGTGCTTTAGCCCACGCCTTCCGAGTGGTCCCAGGACCCCCGAACCCCGATCGCCTAAAAATTTTTCCGGGCCATCAAATACGACCTAAGGAACCATAGTAACCACCCCGCCGTGATCGTTCCTCATTTTTTGCATTTTTCGGCCAAACAACTAGAATTCCGCTCAATTCCCATATTTTTGTGTGTTATAGCCCACGCCTTCCGAGTGGTCCTGGGACCTCCGGACCCCTATCGCCTAATATTTTTCCGGACTATCAAATAAGACCAAAGGAACCATAGTCACCGCCCTGCAGAGATCTTTCCACATTTTTTGCATGTTACTGAAAAAGACCTAGAATTTCGCCCGATTCCCATATTTTCGTGTGCTATACCCACGCTTTTCGAGTGGTCCCAAGAGCCGCGGACCCCGATCGCCTAAAATTTTTCCGGGCAATCAAATACGACCCAAGGAACCATAGTATCCGCCCCGCCATGATCGTTCCTTATTATTTGCATTTTTCGGCAAAACAACTAGAATTCCGCGCGATTCCCATATTTTTGTGTGTGATAGCCCACACCTTCCGAGTGGTCCCGGGACCTCCGGACCCCTATCGCCTAAAATTTTTCCGGACTATCAAATACGACCTAAGGAACCATAGTATCCGCCCCGCCATGATCGTTCCTCATTCTTTGCGTTTTTCGGCCAAACAACGAGAATTCCGCGCGATCCCATATTTTTGTGTGGTATAGCCCACGCCTTCCGAGTGGTCCCGGGTCTCTGGACCCCTATCGCCTAAAAATTTTCTGGACTATCAAATAAGACCTAAGGAACCATAGTCACCGCCCAGCCATGATCGTTCCTAGTTTTTTCCGTTTTTCGGCCAAAAAACTAGAATTCCGCGCGATTCCCATATTTTCGTGTCCTATAGCCCACGCCTTCCAAGTGAACCCGGGAACTCCGGACCCCTATCGCGTAAAATTTTTCCGGACTATCAAATACGACCTAAGGAACCATAGTCACCGCCCAGCCATGATCATTCCTCATTTGTTGCATTTTTCGGCCAAAAAACTAGAATTCCGCTTGATTACCATATTTTTGTGTGCTATTGCCCACACCTTCCGAGTGGGCCGGGCCGCCGGACTCGGATCGCCTAAAAATTTTCGGGCCATCAATTAGGACCTAAGGAACCATAGTCACCGCCTCGCCATGATCGTTCCTCATTTTTGCATTTTTTGGCCAAAAAATTAGAATTCCGCCCGATTCCCATATTTTTGTGTGCTATCGCCCACGCCTTCCTAGTGGGTCGGGCCCCCCGGAGCCGGATCACCTAAAAATTTTCCGGACTATCAAATACGACCTAAGGAACCATAGTCACCGCCCCGCCATGATCGTTCCTAGTCTTTTGCGTTTTTCAGCCTAAAAACTAGAATTTCGCGCGATTTCCATATTTTCGTGTGCTTTAGCCCACGCCTTCCAAGGGGTCCCAGGAACCCCGAACCCCGATCGCCTAAAAATTTTCCGGGCCATAAAATATGACATAAGGAACCATAGTAACCACCCCGCCATGATCGTTCCTCAATTTTTGCGTTTTTCGGCCAAACAACTAGAATTCCGCGCGATTCCCATATTTTTGTGTGTTATAGCCCATGCCTTCCGAGTGGTCCCGGGACCTCCTGACCCCTATCGCCTAAAATTTTTCCGGACTATCAAATACGACCTAAGGAACCATAGTATCTGCCCCGCCATGATCGTTCCTCATTTTTGGCGTTTTTCGGCCAAACAACTAGAATTCCGCGCAATTCCATATTTTTGTGTGTTATAGCCCACGCCTTCCGAGTGGTCCCGGGACCTCCGGAACCCTATCTCCTAATATTTTTCCGGACTATCAAATAAGACCAAAGGAACCATAGTCACCGCCCTGCCAAGATCTTTCCACATTTTTTGCATGTTACTGAAAAAGACCTAGAATTTCGCCCGATTCCCATATTTTCGTGTGCTATACCCACGCTTTCCGAGTGGTCCCAAGAGCTGCGGACCCCGATCGCCTAAAATTTTTCCGGGCAATCAAATACGACCTAAGGAACCATAGTATCCGCCCCGCCATGATCGTTCCTTATTATTTGCATTTTTCGGCAAAACAACTAGAATTCCGCGCGATTCCCATATTTTTGTGTGTGATAGCCCACACCTTCCGAGTGGTCCCGGGACCTCCGGACCCCTATCGCCTAAAATTTTTCCGGACTATCAAATACGACCTAAGGAACCATAGTATCCGCCCCGCCATGATCGTTCCTCATTCTTTGCGTTTTTCGGCCAAACAACAAGAATTCCGCGCGATCCCATATTTTTGTGTGGTATAGCCCACGCCTTCCGAGTGGTCCTGGGTCTCCGGACCCCTATCGCCTAAAATTTTTCCGGACTATCAAATAAGACCTAAAGAACCATAGTCACCGCCCAGCCATGATCGTTCCTAGTTTTTCCGTTTTTCGGCCAAAAAACTAGAATTCCGCGCGATTCCCATATTTTCGTGTCCTATATCCCACGCCTTCCAAGTGAACCCGGGAAATCCGGACCCCTATCGCGTAAAATTTTTCCGGACTATCAAATACGACCTAAGGAACCATAGTCACCGCCCAGCCATGATCATTCCTCATTTGTTATGTTTTTCGGCCAAAAAACTAGAATTCCGCTCGATTACCATATTTTTGTGTGCTATTGCCCACACCTTCCGAGTGGGCCGGGCCGCCGGACTCGGATCGCCTAAAAATTTTCGGGCCATCAATTAGGAACTATTGAACCATAGTCACCGCCTCGCCATGATCGTTCCTCATTTTTGCATTTTTTGGCCAAACAACTAGAATTCCGCCCGATTCCCATATTTTTGCGTGCTATCGCCCAAGCCTTCCCAGTGGGTCGGGCCCCCCGGAGCCGGATCGCCTAAAAATTTTGTGGACTATCAAATACAACCTAAGGAACCATAGTCACCGCCTCGCCATGATCATTCCTTGTCTTTTGCGTTTTTCAGACAAAAAACTATAATTCCACGCGATTTCCATATTTTCGTGTGCTTTAGCCCACGCCTTCCAAGGGGTCCCGGGAACCCCGAACCCCGATCGCCTAAAAATTTCCGGGAAATCAAATATGACCTAAGGAACCATAGTAACCACCCCGACATGATCGTTCCTCATTTTTTGCATTTTTCGGCCAAACAACTAGAATTCCGCGCGATTCCCATATTTTTGTGTGTTATAGCCCACGCCTTCCGAGTGGTCCCGGGACCTCCTGACCCCTATCGCCTAAACTTTTTCCGGACTATCAAATACGACCTAAGGAACCATAGTATCCGCCCCACCATGATCGTTCCTCATTTTTTGCGTTTTTCGGCCAAACAACTAGAATTCCGCGCAATTCCCATATTTTTGTGTGTTATAGCCCACGCCTTCCGAGTGGTCCCGGGACCTCCGGACCCCTATCGCCTAATATTTTTCCGGACTATCAAATAAGACCAAAGGAACCATAGTCACCGCCCTGCCAAGATCTTTCCACATTTTTTGCATGTTACTGAAAAAGACCTAGAATTTCGCCCGATTCCCATATTTTCGTGTGCTATACCCACGCATTCCGAGTGGTCCCAAGAGCCGCGGACACCGATCGCCTAAAATTTTTCCGGGCAATCAAATACGACCTAAGGAACCATAGTATCCGCCCCGCCATGATCGTTCCTTATTTTTTGTATTTTTCGGCAAAACAACTAGAATTCCGCACGATTCCCATATTTTTGTGTGTGATAGCCCACACCTTCCGAGTGGTCCCGGGACCTCCAGACCCCTATCGCCTAAAATTTTTCCGGACTATCAAATACGACCTAAGGAACCATAGTATCAGCCCCGCCATGATCGTTCCTCATTTTTTGCATTTTTCGGCCAAACAACGAGAATTCCGCGCGATCCCATATTTTTGTGTGTTATAGCCCACGCCTTCCAAGTGAACCCGGGAACTCCGAACCCCTATCGCGTAAAATTTTTCCGGACTATCAAATACGACCTAAGGAACCATAGTCATCGCCCAGCCATGATCATTCCTCATTTGTTGCGTTTTTCGGCCAAAAAACTAGAATTTCGCTCGATTACCATATTTTTGTGTGCTATTGCCCACACCTTCCGAGTGGGCCGGGCTGCCGGACTCGGATCGCCTAAAAATTTTCGGGCCATCAATTAGGACCTAAGGAACCATAGTCACCACCTCGCCATGATCGTTCCTCATTTTTGCATTTTTTGGCCAAAAAACTAGAATTCCGCCCGATTCCCATATTTTTGTGTGCTATCGCCCACGCCTTCATAGTGGGTCGGGCCCCCCGGAGCCGGATCGCCTAAAAATTTTTCGGACTATCAAATACGACCTAAGGATCCATAGTCACCGCCCCGCCATGATCGTTCCTAGTTTTTTCCGTTTTTTGGCCAAAAAACTAGAATTCCGCGCGATTTCCATATTTTCGTGTGCTTTAGCCCACGCCTTACAAGGGGTCCCGGGTCTCCGAACCCCGATCACCTAAAACTTATCCGGGCTATCAAATATGACCTAAGGAACCATAGTAACCACCCCGCCATGATCGTTCCTCATTTTTTGCGTTTTTCGGCCAAACAACTAGAATTCCGCCCGATTCCCATATTTTTGTGTGTTCCCACGCCTTCCGAGTGGTCCCGGGACCTCCTGACCCCTATCGCCTAAAATTTATCCGGACTATCAAATACGACCTAAGGAACCATAGTATCCGCCCCGCCATGATCGTTCCTCATTTTTTGCGTTTTTCGGCCAAACAACTAGAATTCCGCGCGATTCCCATATTTTTGTGTGTTATAGCCCACGCCTTCCGAGTGGTCCCGGGACCTCCGGACCCCTATCGCCTAATATTTTTCCGGACTATCAAATAAGACCAAAGGAACCATAGTCACCGCCCTGCCAAGATCTTTCCACATTTTTTGCATGTTACTGAAAAAGACCTAGAATTTCGCCCGATTCCCATATTTTCGTGTGCTATACCCACGCATTCCGAGTGGTCCCAAGAGCCGCGGACCCCGATCGCCTAAAATTTTTCCGGGCAATCAAATACGACCTAAGGAACCATAGTATCCGCCCCGCCATGATCGTTCCTTATTTTTTGCGTTTTTCGGCAAAACAACTAGAATTCCGCGCGATTCCCATATTTTTGTGTGTGATAGCCCACACCTTCCGAGTGGTCCCGGGACCTCCGGACCGCTATCGCCTAAAATTTTTCCGGGCTATCAAATTCGACCTAAGGAACTATAGTATCCGCCCCGTCATGATCGTTCCTCATTTTTTGCATTTTTCGGCCAAACAACGAGAATTCCGCGCGATCCCATATTTTTGTGTATTATAGCCCACGCCTTCCGAGTGGTCCCGGGTCTCCGGACCCCTATCGCCTAAAATTTTTCCGGACTATCAAATAAGACCTAAGGAACCATAGTCACCGCCCAGCCATGATCGTTCCTAGTTTTTTCCGTTTTTCGGCCAAAAAACTAGAATTTCGCGCGATTCCCATATTTTCGTGTCCTATAGCCCATGCCTTCCAAGTGAACCCGGGAACTCCAGACCCCTATCGCGTAAAATTTTTCCGGACTAACAAATACGACCTAAGGAACCATAGTCACCGCCCAGCCATGATCATTCCTCATTTGTTGCGTTTTTTGGCCAAAAAACTAGAATTCCGCTCGATTACCATATTTTTGTGTGCTATTGCCCACACCTTCCGAGTGGGCCGGGCCGCCGGACTCGGATCGCCTAAAAATTTTCGGGCCATCAATTAGGACCTAAGGAACCATAGTCACAACCTCGCCATGATCGTTCCTCATTTTTGCATTTTTTGGCCAAAAAACTAGAATTTCGCCCGATTCCCATATTTTTGTGTGCTATCGCCCACGCCTTCCGAGTGGGTCGGGCCCCCGGAGCCGGATCGCCTAAAAATTTCCGGACTATCAAATACGACCTAAGGAACCATAGTCACCGCCCCGCCATGATCGTTCCTAGTCTTTTGCAATTTTCAGCCAAAAAACTAGAATTTCGCGCGATTTCCATATTTTCGTGTGCTTTAGCCCACGCCTTCCAAGGGGTCCCGGGAACCCCGAACCCCGATCGCCTAAAAATTTTCCGGGAAATCAAATACGACATAAGGAACCATAGTAACCACCCCGCCATGATCATTCCTCAATTTTTGTGTTTTTCGGCCAAACAACTAGAATTCCGCGCGATTCCCATATTTTTGTTTGTTATAGCCCACGCCTTCCGAGTGGTCCCGGGACCTCCTTACCCCTATCGCCTAAAATTTTTCCGGACTATCAAATACGACCTAAGGAACCATAGTCACCGCCCAGCTATGATCATTCCTCATTTGTTGCGTTTTTCGGCCAAAAAACTAGAATTCCGCTCGATTACCATATTTTTGTGTGCTATTGCCCACACCTTCCGAGTGGGCCGGGCTGCCAGACTCGGATCGCCTAAAAATTTTCGGGCCATCAATTAGGACCTAAGGAACCATAGTCACCATCTCGCCATGATCGTTCCTCATTTTTGCATTTTTTTACCAAAAAACTAGAATTCCGCCCGATTCCCATATTTTTGTGTGCTATCGCCCACGCCTTCCGAGTGGGTCGGGCCCCCCGGAGCCGGTTCGCCTAAAAATTTTCCGGACTATCAAATACGACCTAAGGAACCATAGTCACCACCCCGCCATGATCATTCCTAGTCTTTTGCGTTTTTCGGCCAAAAAACTAGAATTTCGCGCGATTTCCATATTTTCGTGTGCTTTAGCCCACGCCTTCCAAGGGGTCCCGGGAACCCCGAACCCCGATCGCCTAAAAATTTTTTGGGCCATCAAATACGACATAAGGAAGCATAGTAACCACCCCGCCATGATCGTTCCTCAATTTTTGCGTTTTTCGGCCAAACAAATAGAATTCCGCACGATTCCTATATTTTTGTGTGTTATAGCCCACTCCTTCCGAGTGGTCCCGGGACCTCCTGACCCCTATCACCTAAAATTTTTCCGGACTATCAAATACGACCTAAGGAACTATAGTATCCGCCCCGCCATGATCGTTCCTCATTTTTTGCATTTTTCGGCCAAACAACTAGAATTCCGCGCGATTCCCATATTTTTGTGTGTTATAGCCCACGCCTTCCGAGTGGTCCCGGGACCTCCGGACCCCTATCGCCTAATATTTTTTCGGACTATCAAATACGACCTAAGGAATCATAGTCACCGCCCAGCCATGATCATTCCTCATTTGTTGCATTTTTCGGCCAAAAAACTAGAATTCCGCCCGATTACAATATTTTTGTGTGCTATTGCCCACCCTTCCAAGTGGTTCCGGAACCACCGGACCCCGATCGCCTAAAATTTTTCCAGGCCGTCAAATACGACCTTAGGAACCATAGTAACCGCCCCGCCATCATCGTTTCTCATTTTTTGCATTTTTCGGCCAAAAAACTAGAATTACGCCCGACACCCATATTTTTGTGTGTTATAGCCCTCGCCTTCCGAGTGGTCTCGCGACCTCCTGACCCCTATCGCCTAAAATTTTTCCGGACTATCAAATACGACCTAAGGAACCATAGTATCCGCCCCACCATGATCATTCCAAATGCTTTGCATTTTTCGGCCAAAAAACTAGAACTCCGCTCGATTACCATATTTTTGTGTGCTATTGCACACGCCTTCCGAGTGGGCCGGGCCGCCGGACTCGGATCGCCTAAAAGTTTTCGGGCCATCAATTAGGACCTAAGGAACCATAGTCACCGCCTCGCCATGATCGTTCCTCATTTTGGCATTTTTTGGCGAAAAAACTAGAATTCCGCCCGATTCCCATATTTTTGTGTGCTATCGCCCACGCCTTCCTAGTGGGTCGGGCCCCCCGGAGCCGGATCGCCTAAAAAATTTCTGGACTATCAAATACAACCTAAGGAACCATAGTCACCGCCCCGCCATGATCGTTCCTAGTCTTTTGCGTTTTTCTGCCAAAAAACTAGAATTCCGCGCGATTTCCATATTTTCGTGTGCTTTAGCCCACGCCTTCCAAGGGTCCCGGGAACCCCGAACCCTGATAGCCTAAAAATTTTCTGGGCCATGAAATACGACATAAGGAACCATAGTAACCACCCCGCCATGATTGTTCCTCAATTTTTGTGTTTTTTGGCCAAACAACTATAATTCCGCGCGATTCCCATATTTTTGTGTGTTATAGCCCACGCCTTCCGAGTGGTCCCGGGACCTCCTGACCCCTATCGCCTAAAATTTTTCCGGACTATCAAATACGACCTAAGGAACCATAGTATCCGCCCCGCCATGATCGTTCCTCATTTTTTGCGTTTTTCGGCCAAACAACTAGAATTTCGCGCGATTCCCATATTTTTGTGTGTTATAGCCCACGCCTTCCGAGTGGTCCCGGGACCTCCGGACCCCTATCGCCTAATATTTTTCCAGACTATCAAATAAGACTAAAGGAACCATAGTCACCGCCCTGCCAAGATCTTTCTACATTTTTTGCATGTTACTGAAAAAGACCTAGAATTTCGCCCGATTCCCATATTTTCGTGTGCTATACCCACGCATTCCGAGTGGTCCCAAGAGCCGCGGACCCCGATCGCCTAAAAATTTTCCGGGAAATCAAATACGACCTAAGGAACCATAGTATCCGCCCCGCCATGATCGTTCCTCTTTTTTTGCGATTTTCGGCCAAACAACTAGAATTCCGCGCGATTCCCATATTTTTGTGTGTTATAGCCCACGCCTTACGAGTGGTCCCGGGACCTCCGGACCCCTATCGCCTAATATTTTTTCAGACTATCAAATACGACCAAAGGAACCATAGTCACCGCCCAGCCATGATCGTTCCTAGTTTTTTCCGTTTTTCGGCCAAAAAACTAGAATTCCGCGCGATTCCCATATTTTCGTGTCCTATAGACCATGCCTTCCAAGTGAACCCGGGAACTCCGGACCCCTATCGCGTAAAATTTTTCTGGACTATCAAATACGACCTAAGGAACCATAGTCACCGTCCAGCCATGATCATTCCTCATTTGTTGCGTTTTTCGGCCAAAAAACAAGAAATTCCGCCCGATTACAATATTTTTGTGTGCTATTGCCTACCCTTCCAAGTGGTTCCGGGACCACCGGACCCCGATCGCCTAAAATTTTTCCGGGCCATCAAATACGACCTAAGGAACCATAGTCACCGCTCAGCTATGATCATTCCTCATTTATTGCGTTTTTCGGCCAAAAAACTAGATTTCCGCTCGATTATCATATTTTTGTGTGCCATTGCCCACGCCTTCCGAGTGGGCCGGGCCGCCGGACTCGGATCGCCTAAAAAATTATCGGGCCATCAATTAGGACCTAAGGAACCATAGTCACCACCTCGCCATGATCGTTCCTCATTTTTGCATTTTTTGGACATAAAACTAGAATTCCGCCGGATTCCCATATTTTTGTGTGCTATCGCCCACGCCTTCCTAGTGGGTCGGGGCCCCCGGAGCCGGATCGCCTAAAAATTTTCCGGTCTATCAAATACAACCTAAGGAACCATAGTCACCGACCCGCCATGATCGTTCCTAGTCTTTTGCGTTTTTCTGCCAAAAACTAGAATTCCGCGCGATTTCCATATTTTCGTGTGCTTTAGCCTACACCTTCCAAGGGGTCCCGGGAACCCCGAACCCCGATAGCCTAAAAATTTTCCGGGCCATGAAATACGACATAAGGAACCATAGCAACCACCCCGCCATGATCGTTCCTCAATTTTTGTGTTTTTCGGCCAAACAACTAGAATTCCGCGTGATTCCCATATTTTTGTGTGTTATAGCCCACGCCTTCCGAGTGGTCCCGGGACCTCCTGACCCCTATCGCCTAAAATTTTTCCGGACTATCAAATACGACCTAAGGAACCATAGTATCCGCCCCGCCATGATCGTTCCACATTTTTTGCATGTTACTAAAAAAGACCTAGATTTTCGCCCGATTCCCATATTTTCGTGTGCTATACCCACGCATTCCGAGTGGTCCCAAGAGCCGCGGACCCCTATCGCCTAAAATTTTTTTGGGAAATCAAATATGACCTAAGGAACCATAGTATCCGCCCCGCCATGATTGTTCCTCTTTTTTTGCGTTTTTCGGCCAAACAACTAGAATTCCGCACGATTCCCATATTTTTGTGTGTTATAGCCCACGCCTTACGAGTGGTCCCGGGACCACCGGACCCCTATCGCCTAATATTTTTCCGGACTATCAAATAAGACCAAAGGAACCATAGTCACCGCCTAGCCATGATCGTTCCTAGTTTTTTCCGTTTTTCGGCCAAAAAACTAGAATTCCGCGCGATTCCCATATTTTCGTGTCCTATAGACCACGCCTTCCAAATGAACCCGGGAACTCCGGACCCCTATCGCGTAAAATTTTTCTGGACTATCAAATACGACCTAAGGAACCATAGTCACCGTCCAGCCATGATCATTCCTCATTTGTTGCATTTTTCGGCCAAAAAACTAGAATTCCGCCCGATTACAATATTTTTGTGTGCTATTGCCCACCCTTCCAAGTGGTTTCGGGACCACCGGACCCCGATCGCCTAAAATTTTTTCGGGCCGTCAAATACAACCTAAGGAACCATAGTAACCGCCCCGCCATCATCGTTTCTCATTTTTTGCATTTTTCGGCCAAAAAACTAGAATTACGCCCGATTCCCATATTTTTTGTGTGATATAGCCCATGCCTTCCAAGTGGTCCCGGGACCTCCTGACCCCTATCGCCTAAAATTTTTCCGGACTATCAAATACGACCTAAGGAACCATAGTATCCGCCCCACCATGATCATTCCATATGCTTTGCATTTTTCGGCCAAAAACTAGAACTCCGCGCGATTTGCATATTTTAGTGTGCTATAGCTTACGCCTTCCGAGTGGTCCCGGGAGCCGTGGACCCCGATCGCCTAAAATTTTTCGGGCCATCAAATACGACCTAAGGTACCATAGTCACCGCCCAGCCATAATCGTTCCTCATTTATTGCGTTTTTCGGCCAAAAAACTAGAATTCCGCTCGATTACCATATTTTTGTGTGCTATTGCCCACGCCTTCCGAGTGGGCCGGGCCGCCGGACTCGGATCGCCTAAAAAATTATTGGGCCATCAATTAGGACCTAAGGAACCATAGTCACCGCCTCGCCATGATCGTTCCTCATTTTTGCATTTTTTGGACAAAAAACTAGAATTCCGCCGGATTCCCATATTTTTGTGTGCTATCGCCCACACCTTCCTAGTGGGTCGGGCCCCCCGGAGCCGGATCGCCTAAAAATTTTCTGGACTATCAAATACAATCTAAGGAACCATAGTCACTGCCGCGCCATGATCGTTCCTAGTCTTTTGCATTTTTTCTGCCAAAAAACTAGAATTCCGCGCGATTTCCATATTTTCGTGTGCTTTAGCCCGCGCCTTCCAAGGGGTCCCGGGAACCCCGAACCCCGATAGCCTAAAAATTTTCCGGGCCATGAAATACGACATAAGGAACCATAGTGACAACCCCGCCATGATCGTTCCTCAATTTTTGTGTTTTTCGGCCAAACAACTAGAATTCCGCGCGATTCCCATATTTTTGTGTGTTATAGCCCACGCCTTCCGAGTGGTCCCGGGACCTCCTGACCCCTATCGCCTAAAATTTTTCCGGACTATCAAATACGACCTAAGGAACCATAGTATCCGCCCCGCCATGATCGTTCCTCATTTTTTGCGTTTTTCGGCCAAACAACTAGAATTCCGCGCGATTCCCATATTTTTGGGTGTTATAGCCCATGCCTTCCGAGTGGTCCCGGGACCTCCGGACCCCTATCGCCTAATATTTTTTCGGACTATCAAATAAGACTAAAGGAACCATAGTCACCGCCCTGCCAAGATCTTTCCACATTTTTTGCATGTTACTGAAAAAGACCTAGAATTTCGCCCGATTCCCATATTTTCGTGTACTATACCCACGCATTCCGAGTGGTCCCAAGAGTCGCAGACCCCGATCGCCTAAAAGTTTTCCGGGCAATCAAATACGACCTAAGGAACCATAGTATCCGCCCCGCCATGATCGTTCCTTATTTTTTGCATTTTTCGGCAAAACAACTAGAATTCCGCGCGATTCCCATATTTTTGTGCGTTATAGCCCACACCTTCCGAGTGGTCCCGGGACCTCCGGACCCCTATCGCCTAAAATTTTTCCGGACTATCAAATACGACCTAAGGAACCATAGTATCTGCCCCGCCATGATCGTTCCTCAATTTTTGCGTTTTTCGGCCAAACAACTAGAATTTTGCGCGATCCCATATTTTTGTGTGTTATAGCCCACGCCTTCCGAGTGGTCCCGCGTCTCCGGACCCCTATCGCCTAAAATTTTTCCGGACTATCAAATAAGACCTAAAGAACCATAGTCACCGCCCAGCCATGATCGTTCCTAGTTTTTTCCTTTTTTCGGCCAAAAAACTTGAAATCCGCGCGATTCCCATATTTTCGTGTCCTATAGCCCTCGCCTTCCAAGTGAACCCGAGAACTCCTGACCCCTATCGCCTAAAATTTTTCCGGACTATCAAATACGACCTAAGGAACCATATTTACCGCCCAGCCATGATCATTCCTCATTTGTTGCGTTTTTCGGCCAAAAAACTAGAATTCCGCCCGATTACAATATTTTTGTGTGCTATTGCCCACCCTTCTAATTGGTTCCGGGACCCCCGCACCCCGATCGCCTAAAATTTTTCTGGGCCATCAAATACGACCTAAGGAACCATAGTAACCGCCCCGCCATCATCGTTTCTCATTTTTTGCATTTTTCGGCCAAAAAACTAGAATTACGCCCGATTCCCATATTTTCGTGTGCTACGCCTTCCAAGTGGTCCGGAGAGCCGCGGACCCCGATCGCCTAAAATTTTTCTGGACTATCAAATACGACCTAAGGTACCATAGTCACCGCCCCACCATGATTGTTCCAAAAGCTTTGTATTTTTTGGCCAAAAAACTAAAACTCCGCGCGATTTGCATATTTTAGTGTGCTATAGCTTACGCCTTCCGAGTGGTCCCGGGAGCCGTGGACCCCGATCGCCTAAAATTTTCCGGGCCATCAAATACGACCTAAGGAACCATAGTCACCTCCCAGCCATGATCGTTCCTCATTTATTGCGTTTTTCGGCCAAAAAACTAGAATTCCGCTCGATTACCATATTTTTGTGTGCTATTGCCCACGCCTTCCGAGTGGGCCGGGCCGCCGGACTCGGATCGCCTAAAAATTTTTCGGGCCATCAATTAGGACCTAAGGAACCATAGTCACCGCCTCGCCATGATCGTTCCTTATTTTTTGCATTTTTTGGCCAAAAAACTAGAATTCCGCCCGATTCCCATATTTTTGTGTGCTATCGCCCACGCCTTCCGAGTGGGTCGGGCCCCCGGAGCCGGATCGCCTAAAAATTTTTCGGACTATCAAATACGACCTAAGGAACCATAGTCACCGCCCCGCCATGATCGTTCCTAGTCTTTTGCATTTTTCAGCCAAAAAACTAGAATTCCGCGCGATTTCCATATTTTCGTGTGCTAAATTTAGCTCACGCCTTACAAGGGGTCCCGGGAACCCTGAACCCCGATCGCCTAAAAATTTTCTGGGCCATCAAATACGACCTAAGGAACCATAGTAACCACCCCGCCATGATCGTTCCTCATTTTTTGCGTTTTTCGGCCACAAGACTAGAATTCCGCGCGATTCCCATATTTTTGTGTGTTATAGCCCACGCCTTCCGAGTGGTCCCGGGACCTCCTGACCCCTATCGCCTAAAATTTTTCCAGACTAGCAAATACGACTTAAGAAACCATAGTATCCGCCCCGCCATGATCATTCCTCATTTTTTGCGTTTTTCGGCCAAACAACTAGAATTCCGCGCGATTCCCATATTTTTGTGTGTTATATAGCCCACGCCTTCCGAGTGGTCCCGGGACCTTCGGACCCCTATCGCCTAATATTTTTCCGGACTATCAAATAAGACTAAAGGAACCATAGTCACCACCCTGCCAAGATCTTTCCACATTTTTTGCATGTTACTGAAAAAGACCTAGAATTTCGCCCGATTCCCATATTTTCGTGTACTATACCCACGCATTTTGAGTAGTCCCAAGAGCCGCGGACCCCGATCGCCTAAAAATTTTCATGGCAATCAAATACGACCTAAGGAACCATAGTATCCGCCCCGCCACGATCGTTCCTCCTTTTTTGCGTTTTTCGGCCAAACAACAAGAATTCCGCGCGATTCCCATATTTTTGTGTGTGCCCACACCTTCCGAGTGGTCCCGGGACCTCCGGACCCCTATCGCCTAAAATTTTTCCTGACTATCAAATACGACCTAAGGAACCATAGTATCCGCCCCGCCATGATCGTTCCTCAATTTTTGCATTTTTCGGCCAAACAACTAGAATTCCGCGCGATCCTATATTTATGTGTGTTATAGCCCACGCCTTCCGAGTGGTCCCGGGACCTCCTGACTCCTATTGCCTAAAATTTTTTCGGACTATCAAATACGACCTAAGGAACCATAGTATTCGCCCCGCCATGATCGTTCCTCAGTTTATGCGTTTTTCGGCCAAACAACTAGAATTTCGCGCGATTCCCATATTTTTGTGTGTTATAGCCTACGCCTTCCGAGTGGTCCCGGGACCTCCGGACCCCTATCGCCTAATATTTTTCCGGACTATCAAATAAGACTAAAGGAACCATAGTCATCGCCCTGCCAAGATATTTCCACATTTTTTGCATGTTACTGAAAAAGACCTAGAATTTCGCCCGATTCCCATATTTTCGTGTACTATACCCATGCATTCCGAGTGGTCCCAAGAGCTGCGGACCCCGATCGCCTAAAAATTTTCATGGCAATCAAATATGACCTAAGGAACCATAGTATCCGCCCTGCCATGATTCTTCCTTATTTTTTGCATTTTTCGGCAAAACAACTAGAATTCCGCGCGATTCCCATATTTTTGTGTGTGCCCACACCTTCCGAGTGGTCCCGGGACCTCCGGACCCCTATTGCCTAAAATTTTTCCTGACTATCAAATACGACCTAAGGAACCATAGTATCCGCCCCGCCATGATCGTTCCTCAATTTTTGCGTTTTTCGGCCAAACAACTAGAATTCCGCGCGATCCCATATTTTTGTGTGTTATAGCCCACGCCTTCCGAGTGGTCCCGGGACCTCCTGACCCCTATTGCCTAAAATTTTTCCGGACTATCAAATACGACCTAAGGAACCATAGTATCCGCCCCGCCATGATCGTTCCTCAGTTTTTGCGTTTTTCGGCCAAACAACTAGAATTTCGCGCGATTTCCATATTTTTGTGTGTTATAGCCTACGCCTTCCGAGTGGTCCCGGGACCTCCGGACCCCTATCGCCTAATATTTTTCCGGACTATCAAATAAGACTAAAGGAACCATAGTCACCGCCCTGCCAAGATCTTTCCACATTTTTTGCATGTTACTGAAAAAGACCTAGAATTTCGCCCGATTCCCATATTTTCGTGTACTATACCCACGCATTCCGAGTGGTCCCAAGAGCCGCGGACCCCGATCGCCTAAAATTTTTTCGGGCAATCAAATACGACCTAAGGAACCATAGTATCCGCCCCGCCATGATCGTTCCTTATTTTTTGCATTTTTCGGCAAAACAGCTAGAATTCCGCACGATTCCCATATTTTTGTGTGTTATAGCCCACACCTTCCGAGTGGTCCCGGGACCTCCAGACCCCTATCGCCTAAAATTTTTCCTGACTATCAAATACGACCTAAGGAACCATAGTATCCGCCCGCCATGATTGTTCCTCATTTTTTGCGTTTTTCGGCCAAACAACTAGAATTCCGCGCGATCCCATATTTTTGTGTGTTATAGCCCACGCCTTCCGAGTGGTCCCGGGTCTCCGGACCCCTATCGCCTAAAATTTTTCCGGACTATCAAATAAGACCTAAGGAACCATAGTCACCGCCCAGCCATGATCGTTCCTAGTTTTTTCCGTTTTTCGGCCAAAAAACTAGAATTCCGCGCGATTCCCATATTTTCGTGTCCTATAGCCCACGCCTTCCAAGTGAACCCGGGAACTCCGGACCCCTATTGCGTAAAATTTTTCCGGACTATCAAATACGACCTACCGCCCCGCGATCATCGTTTCTCATTTTTTGCATTTTTCGGCCAAAAAATTAGAATTACGCCCGATTCCCATATTTTTGTGTGTTATAGCCCACGCCTTCCAAGTGGTCCCGGGACCTCCTGACCCCTATCGCCTAAAAATTTTCCGGACTATCAAATACGACCTAAGGAACCATAGTATCCGCCCCACCATGATCATTCCAAATGCTTTGCATTTTTTGGACAAAAAACTAGAACTCCGCGCGATTTGCATATTTTAGTGTGCTATAGCTTACGCCTTCCGAGTGGTCCCGGGAGCCGTGGACCCCGATCGCCTAAAATTTTTCGGGCCATCAAATACGACCTAAGGAACCATAGTCACCGCCCAGCCATGATCGTTCCTCATTTTTGCATTTTTTGGACAAAAAACTAGAATTCCGCCGGATTCCCATATTTTTGTGTGCTATCGCCCACGCCTTCCTAGTGGGTCGGGGCCCCCGGAGCCGGATCGCCTAAAAATTTTCCGGACTATCAAATACAACCTAAGGAACCATAGTCATCGACCCGCCATGATCGTTCCTAGTCTTTTGCGTTTTTCTGCCAAAAAACTAGAATTCCGCGCGATTTCCATATTTTCGTGTGCTTTAGCCTACGCCTTCCAAGGGGTCCCGGGAACCCCGAAACCTGATAGCCTAAAAATTTTTCCGGGCCATGAAATATGACATAAGGAACCATAGTAACCACCCTGCCATGATCGTTCCTCAATTTTTGCGTTTTTCGGCCAAACAACTAGAATTCCGCGCGATTCCCATATTTTTGTGTTTTATAGCCCACGCCTTCCGAGTGGTCCCGGGACCTCCTGACCCCTATCGCCTAAAATTTTTCCGGACTATCAAATACGACCTAAGGAACCATAGTATCCGCCCCGCCATGATCGTTCCTCATTTTTTGCATTTTTCGGCCAAACAACTACAATTCCACGCAATTCCCATATTTTTGTGTGTTATAGCCCACGCCTTACGAGTGGTCTCGGGTCCTCCGGACCCCTATCGCCTAATATTTTTCCGGACTATCAAATAAGACCAAAGGAACCATAGTCACCGCCCAGCCATGATCGTTCCTAGTTTTTTCCGTTTTTCGGCCAAAAAACTAGAATTCTACGCGATTCCCATATTTTCGTGTCCTATAGACCACGCCTTCCAAGTGAACCCGGGAACTCCGGACCCCTATCACGTAAAATTTTTCTGGACTATCAAATACGACCTAAGGAACCATAGTCACCGTCCAGCCATGATCATTCCTCATTTGTTGCATTTTTCGGCCAAAAAACTAGAATTCCGCCCTATTACAATATTTTTGTGTGCTATTGCCCACCCTTCCAAGTGGTTCCGGGACCACCGGACCCCGATCGCCTAAAAATTTTCCGTGCCATCAAATACGACCTAAGGAACCATAGTCACCGCCCAGCCATGATCGTTCCTCATTTAATGTGTTTTTCGGCGAAAAAACTAGATTTCCGCTCGATTACCATATTTTTGTGTGCTATTGCCCATGCCTTCCGAGTGGGCCGGGCCACCGGACTCGGATCGCCTAAAAAATTATCGGGCCATCAATTAGGACCTAAGGAACCATAGTCACCGCCTCGCCATGATCGTTCCTCATTTTTGCATTTTTTGGACAAAAAACTAGAATTTTGCAGGATTCCCATATTTTTGTGTGCTATCGCCCACGCCTTCCTAGTGGGTCGGGGCCCCCGAAGCCGGATCGCCTAAAAATTTTCCGGACTATCAAATACAACCTAAGGAACCATAGTCACCGACCCGCCATGCTCGTTCCTAGTCTTTTGCGTTTTTCTGCCAAAAAACTAGAATTTCGCGCGATTTCCATATTTTCGTGTGCTTTAACCCACGCCTTCCAAGGGGTCCCGGGAACCCCGAACCCTGATAGCCTAAAAAATTTTCCGGGCCATGAAATACGACATAAAGAACCATAGTAACCACCCTTCCATGATCGTTCCTCAATTTTTGCGTTTTTCGGCCAAACAACTAGAATTCCGCGCGATTCCCATATTTTTGTGTGTTATTGCCCACGCCTTCCGAGTGGTCCCGGGACCTCTTGACCCCTATCGCCTAAAATTTTCCGGACTATCAAATACGACCTAATGAACCATAGTATCCGCACCGCCATGATCGTTCCTCATTTTTTGCATTTTTCGGCCAAACAACTACAATTCCGCGCAATTCCCATATTTTTGTGTGTTATAGCCCACGCCTTCCGAGTGGTCCCGGGACCTCCGAACCCCTATCGCCTAATATTTTACCGGACTATCAAATAAGACCAAAGGAACCATAGTCACCGCCCTGCCAAGATCTTTCCATATTTTTTGCATGTTACTAAAAAAGACCTAGAATTTCGCCCGATTCCCATATTTTCGTGTGCTATACCCACGCATTCCGAGTGGTCCCAAGAGCCGCGGACCCCGATCGCCTAAAATTTTTCCGGTAAATCAAATACGACCTAAGGAACCATAGTATCCGCCCCGCCATGATCGTTCCTCCTTTTTTGCGTTTTTCTGCCAAAAAACTAGAATTCCGCGCGATTTCCATATTTTCGTGTGCTTTAGCCCACGCCTTCCAAGGGGTCCCGGGAACCCCGAACCCTGATAGCCTAAAAATTTTTCCGGGCCAAGAAATACGACATAAGGAACCTTAGTAACCACCCTTCCATGATCGTCCCTCAATTTTTGCGTTTTTCTGCGAAACAACTAGAATTCCGCGCGATTCCCATATTTTTGTGTGTTATAGCCCACGCCTTCCGAGTGGTCCCGGGACCTCCTAACCCCTATCGCCTAAAATTTTCCGGACTATCAAATACGACCTATTGAACCATAGTATCCGCCCCGCCATGATCGTTCCTTATTTTTTGCGTTTTTCGGCCAAACAACTACAATTCCGCGCAATTCCCATATTTTTGTGTGTTATAGCCCACGCCTTCCGAGTGGTCCCGGGACCTCCGGACCCCTATCGCCTAATATTTTTCCGGACTATCAAATAAGACCAAAGGAACCATAGTCACCGCCCTGCCAAGATCTTTCCACATTTTTTGCATGTTACTGAAAAAGACCTAGAATTTCGCCCGATTCCCATATTTTCGTGTGCTATACCCACGCATTCCGAGTGGTCCCAAGAGCCGCGGACCCCGATCGCCTAAAATTTTTCCGGGCAATCAAATACGACCTAAGGAACCATAGTATCCGCCCCGCCATGATCGTTCCTTATTTTTTGCGTTTTTCGGCCAAACAACTAGAATTCCGCGCGATTCCCATATTTTTGTGTGTTATATCCACGCCTTACGAGTGGTCCCGGGACCTCCGAACCCCTATCGCCTAATATTTTTCAAGACTATCAAATAAGACCAAAGGAACCATAGTCACCGCCCAGCCATGATCGTTCCTAGTTTTTCCGTTTTTCGGCCAAAAAACTAGAATTCCGCGCGATTCCCATATTTTCGTGTCCTATAGACCACGCCTTCCAAGTGAACCCGGGAACTCCGGACCCCTATCGCGTTAAATTTTTCTGGACTATCAAATACGACCTAAGGAACCATAGTCACCGTCCAGCCATGATCATTCATCATTTGTTGCGTTTTTCGGCCAAAAAACTAGAATTCCGCCCGATTACAATATTTTTGTGTGCTATTGCCCACCCTTCCAAGTGGTTCCGGGACCACCGGACCTCGATCGCGTAAAATTTTTCCGGGCCGTCAAATACGACCTAAGGAACCATAGTAACCGCCCCGCCATCATCGTTTCTCATTTTTTGCATTTTTCGGCCAAAAAACTAGAATTACGCCCGATTCCCATATTTTTGTGTGTTATAGCCCACGCCTTCCAAGTGGTCGTGGGACCTCCTGACCCCTATCGCCTAAAATTTTTCCGGACTATCAAATACGACCTAAGGAACCATAGTATCCGCCCCACCATGATCATTCCAAATGCTTTGCATTTTTCGGCCAAAAAACTAGAACTCCGCGCGATTTGCATATTTTAGTGTGCTATAGCTTACGCCTTCCGAGTGGTCCCGGGAGCCGTGGACCCCGATCGCCTAAAATTTTCCGGGCCATCAAATACGACCTAAGGTACCATTGTCACCGCCCAGCCATGATCGTTCCTCATTTATTGCATTTTTCGGCCAAAAAACTAGAATTCCGCTCGATTACCATATTTTTGTGTGCTATTGCCCATGCCTTCCGAGTGGGCCGGGCCGCCGGACTCGGATCGCCTAAAAAATTATCGGGCCATCAATTAGGACCTAAGGAACCATAGTTACCGCCTCGACATGATCGTTCCTCATTTTTGCATTTTTTGGACAAAAAACTAGAATTCCGCCGGATTCCCATATTTTTGTGTGCTATCGCCCACGCCTTCCTAGTGAGTCGGGCCACCCAGAGCCGGATCGCCTAAAAATTTTCCGGACTATCAAATACAATCTAAGGAACCATAGTCACCGCCCCGCCATAATCGTTCCTAGTCTTTTGCATTTTATCTGCCAAAAAACTAGAATTCCGCGCGATTTCCATATTTTCGTGTGCTTTAGCCCGCGCCTTCCAAGGGGTCCCGGGAACCCCGAACCCTGATAGCCTAAAAATTTTTCGGGCCATGAAATACGACATAAGGAACCATAGTAACCACCCCGCCATGATCGTTCCTCAATTTTTGTGTTTTTCGGCCAAACAACTAGAATTCCGCGCGATTCCCTTATTTTTGTGTGTTATAGCCCACGCCTTCCGAGTGGTCCCGGGACCTCCTGACCCCTATCGCCTAAAATTTTCCGGACTATCAAATACGACCTAAGGAACCATAGTATCCGCCCCGCCATGATCGTTCCTCATTTTGTGCGTTTTTGGCCATACAACTACAATTCCGCGCAATTCCCATATTTTTGTGTGTTATAGCCCACGCCTTCCGAGTGGTCCCGGGACCTCCGGACCCCTATCGCCTAATATTTTTCCGGACTATCAAATAAGACCAAAGGAACCATAGTCACCGCCCTGCCAAGATCTTTCCACATTTTTTGCATGTTACTAAAAAAGACCTAGAATTTCGCCCGATTCCCATATTTTCGTGTGCTATACCCACGCATTCCGAGTGGTCCCAAGAGCCGCGGACCCCGATCGCCTAAAATTTTTCCGGGAAATCAAATACGACCTAAGGAACCATAGTATCCGCCCCGCCATGATCGTTCCTCCTTTTTTGCGTTTTTCGGCCAAACAACTAGAATTCCGCGCGATTCCCATATTTTTGTGTGTTATAGCCCACGCCTTACGAGTGGTCCCGGGACCTCCGGACCCCTATCGCCTAATATTTTTCCGGACTATCAAATAAGACCAAAGGAACCATAGTCACCGCCCAGCCATGATCGTTCCTAGTTTTTTCCGTTTTTCGGCCAAAAAACTAGAATTCCGCGCGATTCCCATATTTTCGTGTCCTATAGACCACGCCTTCCAAGTGAACCCGGGAACTCCGGACCCCTATCGCGTAAAATTTTTCTGGACTATCAAATACGACCTAAGGAACCATAGTCACCGTCCAGCCATGATCATTCCTCATTTGTTGCGTTTTTCGGCCAAAAAACTAGAATTCCGCCCGATTACAATATTTTTGTGTGCTATTGCCCACCCTTCCAAGTGGTTCCGGGACCACCGGACCCCGATCGCCTAAAATTTTTCCGGGCCGTCAAATACGACCTAAGGAACCATAGTAACCGCCCCGCCATCATCGTTTCTCATTTTTTGCATTTTTCGGCCAAAAAACTAGAATTACGCCCGATTCCCATATTTTTGTGTGTTATAGCCCATGCCTTCCAAGTGGTCCCGGGACATCCTTACCCATATCGCCTAAAATTTTTTCCGGACTATGAAATATGACCTAAGGAACCATAGTATCCGCCCCACCATGATCATTCCAAATGCTTTGCATTTTTCGGCCAAAAAACTAGAACTCCGCGCGATTTGCATATTTTAGTGTGCTATAGCTTACGCCTTCCGAGTGGTCCCGGGAGCCGTGGACCCCGATCGCCTAAAATTTTTCGGGCCATCAAATACGACCTAAGGTACCATAGTCACCGCCCAGCCATGATCGTTCATCATTTATTGCGTTTTTCGGCCAAAAAACTAGAATTCCGCTCGATTACCATATTTTTGTGTGCTATTGCCCACGCCTTCCGAGTGGGCCGGGCCGCCGGACTCGGATCGCCTAAAAAATTATCGGGCCATCAATTAGGACCTAAGGAACCATAGTCACCGCATCGCTATGATCGTTCCTCATTTTTGCTTTTTTTGGACAAAAAACAAGAATTCCGCCGGATTCCCATATTTTTGTGTGCTATCGCCCATGCCTTCCTAGTGGGTCGGGCCCCCCGGAGCCGGATCGCCTAAAAATTTTCCGGACCATCAAATACAATCTAAGGAACCATAGTCACCGCCCCGCCATGATCGTTCCTAGTCTTTTGCATTTTTTCTGCCAAAAAACTAGAATTCCGCGCGATTTCCATATTTTCGTGTGCTTTAGCCCGCGCCTTCCAAGGGGTCCCGGGAACCCCGAACCCTGATAGCCTAAAAATTTTCCGGGCCATGAAATACGACATAAGGAACCAAAGTAACCACCCTGCCATGATCGTTCCTCAATTTTTGTGTTTTTCGGCCAAACAACTAGAATTCCGCGCGATTCCCTTATTTTTGTGTGTTATAGCCCACGCCTTCCGCGTGGTCCCGGGACCTCCTGACCCCTATCGCCTAAAATTTTCCGGACTATCAAATACGACCTAAGGAACCATAGTATCCGCCCTGCCATGATCGTTCCTCATTTTGTGCGTTTTTTAGCCAAACAACTACAATTCCGCGCAATTCCCATATTTTTGTGTGTTATAGCCCACGCCTTCCGAGTGGTCCCGGGACCTCCGGACCCCTATTGCCTAATATTTTTCCGGACTATCAAATAAGACCAAAGGAACCATATTCACCGCCCTGCCAAGATCTTTCCACATTTTTTGCATGTTACTAAAAAGACCTAGAATTTCGCCCGATTCCCATATTTTCGTGTGCTATACCCACGCATTCCGAGTGGTCCCAAGAGCCGCGGACCCCGATCGCCTAAAATTTTTCCGGGAAATCAAATACGACCTAAGGAACCATAGTATCCGCCCCGCCACGATCGTTCCTCCTTTTTTGCGTTTTTCGGCCAAACAACAAGAATTCCGCGCGATTCCCATATTTTTGTGTGTTATAGCCCACGCCTTACGAGTGGTCCCGGGACCTCCGGACCCCTATCGCCTAATATTTTTCCGGACTATCAAATAAGACCAAAGGAACCATAGTCACCGCCCAGCCATGATCGTTCCTAGTTTTTTCCGTTTTTCGGCCAAGAAACTAGAATTCCGCGCGATTCCCATATTTTCGTGTCCTATAGACCACGCCTTCAAAGTGAACCCGGGAACTCCGGACCCCTATCGCGTAAAATTTTTCTGGACTATCAAATACGACCTAAGGAACCATAGTCACCGTCCAGCCATGATCATTCCTCATTTGTTGCGTTTTTCGGCCAAAAAACTAGAATTCCGCCCGATTACAATATTTTTGTGTGCTATTGCCCACCCTTCCAAGTGGTTCCGGGACCACCGGACCCCGATCGCCTAAAATTTTTCCGGGCCGTCAAATACGACCTAAGGAACCATAGTAACCGCCCCGCCATCATCGTTTCTCATTTTTTGCATTTTTCGGCCAAAAAACTAGAATTACGCCTGATTCCCATATTTTTGTGTGTTATAGCCCACGCCTTCCAAGTGGTCCCGGGACCTCCTGACCCCTATCGCCTAAAATTTTTCCGGACTATCAAATACGACCTAAGGAACCATAGTATCCGCCCCACCATGATCATTCCAAATGCTTTGCATTTTTCGGCCAAAAAACTAGAACTCCGCGCGATTTGCATATTTTAGTGTGCTACAGCTTACGCCTTCCGAGTGGTCCCGGGAGCCGTGGACCCCGATCGCCTAAAATTTTCCGGGCCATCAAATATGACCTAAGGTACCATAGTCACCGCCCAGCCATGATCGTTCCTCATTTATTGCGTTTTTCGGCCAAAAAACTAGAATTCCGCTCGATTACCATATTTTTGTGTGCTATTGCCCACGCCTTCCGAGTGGGCCGGGCCGCCGGACTCGGATCGCCTAAAAAATTATCGGGCCATCAATTAGGACCTAAGGAACCATAGTCACCGCCTCGCCATGGTCGTTCCTCATTTTTGCATTTTTTGGCCAAAAAACTAGAATTCCGCCCGATTCCCATATTTTTGTGTGCTATCGCCCACGCCTTCCGAGTGGGTCGGGCCCCCCGGAGCCGGATCGCCTAAAAATTTTCCGGACTATCAAATATGACCTAAGGAACCATAGTCACCGCCCCGCCATGATCATTCCTAGTCTTTTGCGTTTTTCAGCCAAAAAACTAAAATTCCGCGCGATTTCCATATTTTCGTGTGCTTTAGCCCACACCTTCCAAGGTGTCCCGGGAACCCGGAACCCCGATCGCCTAAAAATTTTCTGGGCCATCAAATACGACATAAGGAATCATAGTAACCACCCCTCCATGATCATTCCTCAAGTTTTGCATTTTTCGGCCAAACAACTAGAATTTCGCGCGATTCCCATATTTTTGTGTGTTATAGCCCACGCCTTCCGAGTGGTCCCGGGTCTCCGTACCCCTATCGCCTAAAAGTTTTCCGGACTATCAAATAAGACCTAAGGAACCATAGTCACCGCCCAGCCATGATCGTTCCTAATTTTTTTCCATTTTTCGGCCAAAAAACTAGAATTCCGCGCGATTCCCATATTTTCGTGACCTATAGCCCACGCCTTCCAAGTGAACCCGGGAACTCCGGACCCCTATCGCCTAAAACTTTTACGGACTATCAAATACGACCAAAGGAACCATAGTCACCGCCCAGCCATGATCATTCCTCATTTGTTGCGTTTTTCGGCCAAAAAACTAGAATTCCGCCCGATTACAATATTTTTGTGTGCTATTGCCCACCCTTCCAAGTGGTTCCGGGACCCCCGGACCCCAATCGCCTAAAATTTTTCTGGGCCATCAAATATGACCTAACGAACCATAGTAACCGCCCCGCCATCATCATTTCTAATTTTTTGCATTTTTCGGCCAAAAAACTAGAATTACGCCCGATTCCCATATTTTCGTGATAGACCCACGCCTTCCAAGTGGTCCGGAGAGCCGCGGACCCCGATCGCCTAAAATTTTTTCGGACTATCAAATACGACCTAAGGTACCATAGTCACCACCCCACCATGATTGTTCCAAATGCTTTGCATGTTTCGGCCAAAAAACTAGAACTCCGCGCGATTTGCATATTTTAGTGTGCTATAACTTATGCCTTCCGAGTGGTCCCGGGAGCCGTGGACCCCGATCGCCTAAAATTTTCCGGGCCATCAAATACAACCTAAGGAACCATAGTCACCGCCCAGCCATGATCGTTCCTCATTTATTGTGTTTTTCGGCCAAAAAACTAGAATTCCGCTCGATTACCATATTTTTGTGTGCTATTGCCCACGCCTTCCGAGTGGGCCGGGCCGCCGGACTCGGATCGCTTAAAAAATTTTCGGGCCATCAATTAGGACCTAAGGAACCATAGTCACCACCTCGCCATGATCGTTCCTTATTTTTTGCATTTTTTAGCCAAAAAACTAGAATTCCGCCCGATTCCCATATTTTTGTGTGCTATCGCCCACGCCTTCCGAGTGGGTCGGGCCCCCCGGAGCCGGATCGCCTAAAAATTTTCCGGACTATCAAATATGACCTAAGGAACCATAGTCACCGCCCCGCCATGATCATTCCTAGTCTTTTGCGTTTTTCAGCCAAAAAACTAAAATTCCGCGCGATTTCCATATTTTCGTGTGCTTTAGCCCACACCTTCCAAGGTGTCCCGGGAACCCGGAACCCCGATCGCCTAAAAATTTTCTGGGCCATCAAATACGACATAAGGAATCATAGTAACCACCCCTCCATGATCATTCCTCAAGTTTTGCATTTTTCGGCCAAACAACTAGAATTTCGCGCGATTCCCATATTTTTGTGTGTTGTAGCCCACGCCTTCCGAGTTGTCCCGGGACCTCCTGACCCCTATCGCCTAAAATTTTTCCGGACTATCAAATATGACCTAAGGAACCATAGTATCCGCCCCGCCATGATCGTTCCTCTTTTTTTGCATTTTTCGGCCAAACAACTAGAATTCCGCGCGATTCCCATATTTTTGTGTGTTATAGCCCACCCCTTCCGAGTGGTCCCGGGACCTCCGGACCCCTATCGCCTAATATTTTTCCGGACTATCAAATAAGACCTAAGGAACCATAGTCACCGCCTCGCCATGATCGTTTCTCATTTTTGCATTTTTTGGCCAAAAAACTAGAATTCTGCCCGATTCTCATATTTTTGTGTGCTATCGCTCACGCCTTCCGAGTGGGTCGGGCCCCCCAGAGCCGGATCGCCTAAAAATTTTCCGGACTATCAAATACGACCTAAGGAACCATAGTCACTGCCCTGCCATGATCGTTCCATGTCTTTTGCGTTTTTCAGCCAAAAAACTAGAATTCCGCGCGATTTCCATATTTTCGTGTGCTTTAGCCCACGCCTTCCAAGGGGTCCCGGGAACCCCGAACCCCGATCGCCTAAAACTTTTCCGGGCCATCAAATATGACATAAGGAACCATAGTAACCACCCCGCCATGATCGTTCCTCAATTTTTGTGATTTCGGCCAAACAACTAGAATTCCGCGCGATTCCCATATTTTTGTGTGTTATAGCCCACGCCTTCCGAGTGGTCCCGGGACCTCCTGACCCCTATCGCCTAAAATGTTTCCGGACTATCAAATAATACCAAAGGAACCATAGTCACAGCCCTGCCAAGATCTTTCCATATTTTTTGCATGTTACTGAAAAAGACCTTGAATTTCGCCCGATTCCCATATTTTCGTGTGCTATACCCACGCATTCCGAGTGGTCCCAAGAGCCGCGGACCCCGATCGCCTAAAATTTTTCCGGGCAATCAAATACGGCCTAAGGAACCATAATATCCGCCCCGCCATGATCGTTCCTTATTTTTTGCGTTTTTCGGCCAAACAACTAGAATTCCGCACGATTCCCATATTTTTGTGTGTTATAGCCCACACCTTCCGAGTGGTCCCGGGACCTCCGGACCCCTATCGCCTAAAATTTTTCTAGACTATCAAATACGACCTAAGGAACCATAGTATCCGCCCCGCCATAATCGTTCCTCATTTTTTGCATTTTTCGGCCAAACAACTAGAATTCCGCGCGATCCCATATTTTTGTTTATTACGCCTTCCGAGTGGTCCCGGGTCTCCAGACCCCTATCGCCTAAAATTTTTCCGGACTATCAAATACCACCTAAGGAACCATAGTCACCGCCCGCCATCATTGTTTCTCATTTTTTGCATTTTTCGGCCAAAAAACTAGAATTACGCCAGATTCCCATATTTTCGTGTGCTATACCCACGCCTTCCAAGTGGTCCGGGGAGTCGCGGACCCCGATCGCCTAAAATTTTTCCGGACAATCAAATATGACCTAAGGTACCATAGTCACCGCCCCACCATGATCGTTCAAAATGCTTTGTATTTTTCGGCCAAAAAACTAGAACTCCGCGCGATTTGCATATTTTCGTGTGCTATAGCTTACGCCTTCCGACTGTCCCGGGAGTCGTGGACCACGATCGCCTAAAATTTTCCGGGCCATCAAATACGACCTAAGGAACCATAGTCACCGCCCCGCCATGATCGTTCCTCATTTATTGCGTTTTTCGGCCAAAAACTAGAATTCCGCTCGATTACCATATTTTTGTGTGCTATTGCCCACGCCTTCCGTGTGGGCCGGGCCGCCGGACTCGGATTGCCTAAAAAATTTTCGGGCCATCAATTAGGACCTAAGGAACCATAGTTACCGCCCCGCCATGATCGTGCCTACTCTTTTGTGTTTTTCAGCCAAAAAACTAGAATTCCGCGCGATTTCCATATTTTCATGTGCTTTAGCCCACGCCTTCCAAGGGGTCCCGGGAACCCCGAACCCCGATCGCCTAAAATTTTCCGGGCCATCAAATATGACCTAAGGAACGATAGTAACCACCCCGCCATGATCGTTTCTCATTTTTTTACTTTTTTCGGGCAAACAACTAGAATTCCGCGCAATTCCCATATTTTTGTGTGTAGCCCACGCCTTCCGAGTGGTCCCGGGACCTCCTGATCCCTATCGCCTAAAATTTTTCCGGACTATCAAATACGACCTAAGGAACCATAGTATCTGCCCCGCCATGATCGTTCCTCATTTTTTGCATTTTTCGGCCAAACAACTAGAATTCTGCGCTATCCCATATTTTTGTGTGTTATAGCCTACGCCTTCCGAGTGGTCCCGGGTCTCCGGACCCCTATCGCCTAAAATTTTTACGGACTATCAAATAAGACCTAAGGAACCATAGTCACCACCCAGCCATGATCGTTCCTAGTTTTTTCTGTTTTTCGGCCAAACAACTAGAATTCCGCGCAATTCCCATATTTTTGTGTGTAGCCCACACCTTCCGAGTGGTCCCAGGACCTCTTGACCCCTATCGCCTAAAATTTTTCTGGACTACCAAATATGACCTAAGGAACCATAGTATCCGCCCCGCCATGATCGTTCCTCTTTGTTTGCGTTTTTCGGCCAAACAACTAGAATTCCGCGCGATTCCCATATTTTTGTGTGTTATAGTCCACGCCTTCCGAGTGGTCCCGGGACCTCTGGACCCCTATCGCCTAATATTTTTCCGGACTATCAAATAAGACCTAAGGAACCATAGTCACCGCCTCGCCATGATCGTTCCTCGTTTTTGCATTTTTTATCCAAAAAACTAGAATTCTGCCCGATTCCCATATTTTTGTGTGCTATCGCCCACGCCTTCCGAGTGGGTCGGGCCCTCCGGAGCCGGATCGCCTAAAAATTTTCCGGACTATCAAATACGACCTAAGGAACCATAGTCACCTCCCCGCCATGATCGTTCCAAGTCTTTTGCATTTTTCAGCCAAAAAACTAGAATTCCGCGCGATTTCCATATTTTCGTGTACTTTAGCCCACGCCTTCCAAGGGGTCCCGGGAACCCCGAACCCCGATCGCCTAAAACTTTTCCGGGCCATCAAATATGACATAAGGAACCATAGTAACAACCCCGCCATGATCGTTCCTCAATTTTTGCGATTTCGGCCAAACAACTAGAACTCCGCGCGATTCCCATATTTTTGTGTGTTATAGCCCACGCCTTCCGATTGGTCCCGGGACCTCCTGACCCCTATCGCCTAAAATGTTTCCGGACTATCAAATAAGACCAAAGGAACCATAGTCACAGCCCTGCCAAGATCTTTCCACATTTTTTGCATGTTACTGAAAAAGACCTTGAATTTCGCCCGATTCCCATATTTTCGTATGCTATACCCACGCATTCCGAGTGGTCCCAAGAGCCGCGGACCCCGATCGGCTAAAATTTTTCCGGGCAATCAAATACGGCCTAAGGAACCATAATATCCGCCCCGCCATGACCGTTCCTTATTTTTTGCGTTTTTCGGCCAAACAACTAGAATTCCGCACGATTCCCATATTTTTGTGTGTTATAGCCCACACCTTCCGAGTGGTCCCGGGACCTCCGGACCCCTATCGCCTAAAAATTTTCTAGACTATCAAATACGACCTAAGGAACCATAGTATCCGCCCCGCCATGATCGTTCCTCATTTTTTGCGTTTTTCGGCCAAACAACTAGAATTCCGCGCGATCCCATATTTTTGTTTATTACGCCTTCCGAGTGGTCCCGGGTCTCCAGACCCCTATCGCCTAAAATTTTTCCGGACTATCAAATACCACCTAAGGAACCATAGTCACCGCCCGCCATCATCGTTTCTCATTTTTTGCATTTTTCGGCCAAAAAACTAGAATTACGCCAGATTCCCATATTTTCGTGTGCTATACCGACGCCTTCCAAGTGGTCCGGGGAGTCGCGGACCCCGATCGCCTAAAATTTTTCCGAACAATCAAATATGACCTAAGGTACCATAGTTTCCGCCCCACCATGATCGTTCAAAATGCTTTGTATTTTTCGGCCAAAAAACTAGAACTCCGCGCGATTTGCATATTTTCGTGTGCTATAGCTTACGCCTTCCGACTGTCCCGGGAGCCGTGGACCACGATCGCCTAAAATTTTCCGGGCCATCAAATACGACCTAAGGAACCATAGTCACCGCCCCGCCATGATCGTTCCTCATTTATTGCATTTTTCGGCCAAAAAACTAGAATTCCGCTCGATTACCATATTTTTGTGTGCTATTGCCCACGCCTTCCGAGTGGGCCGGGCCGCCGGACTCGGATCGCCTAAAAAATTTTCGGGCCATCAATTAGGACCTAAGGAACCATAGTTACCGCCCTGCCATGATCGTGCCTACTCTTTTGTGTTTTTCAGCCAAAAAACTAGAATTCCGTGCGATTTTCATATTTTCATGTGCTTTAGCCCATGCCTTCCAAGGGGTCCCGGGAACCCCGAACCCCGATCGCCTAAATTTTTCCGGGCCATCAAATACGACCTAAGGAACGATAGTAACCACCCCGCCATGATCGTTCCTCATTTTTTGCGTTTTTCGGCCAAACAACTAGAATTCCGCGCAATTCCCATATTTTTGTGTGTAGCCCACGCCTTCCGAGTGGTCCCGGGACCTCCTGACCCCTATCGCCTAAAATTTTTCCGGACTATCAAATACGACCTAAGGAACCATAGTATCCGCCCCGCCATGATCGTTCCTCATTTTTTGCATTTTTCGGCCAAACAACTAGAATTCTGCGCTATCCCATATTTTTGTGTGTTATAGCCTACGCCTTCCGAGTGGTCCCGGGTCTCCAGACCCCTATCGCCTAAAAATTTTACGGACTATCAAATAAGACCTAAGGAACCATAGTCACCGCCCAGCCATGATCGTTCCTAGTTTTTTCTGTTTTTCGGCCAAACAACTAGAATTCCGCGCAATTCCCATATTTTTGTGTGTAGCCCACGCCTTCCGAGTGGTCCCGGGACCTCCTGACCCCTATCGCCTAAAATTTTTCCGGACTACCAAATATGACCTAAGGAACCATAGTATCCGCCCTGCCATGATCGTTCCTCATTTTTTGCATTTTTCGGCCAAACAACTAGAATTCCGCGCAATTCCCATATTTTTGTGTGTAGCCCACGCCTTCCGAGTGGTCCCGGGACCTCCTGACCCCTATCGCCTAAAATTTTTCCGGACTATCAAATACGACCTAAGGAACCATAGTATCCGCCCCGCCATGATCGTTCCTCATTTTTTGCATTTTTCGGCCAAACAACTAGAATTCTGCGCTATCCCATATTTTTGTGTGTTATAGCCTACGCCTTCCAAGTGGTCCCGGGTCTCCAGACCCCTATCGCCTAAAAATTTTACGGACTATCAAATAAGACCTAAGGAACCATAGTCACCGCCCAGCCATGATCGTTCCTAGTTTTTTCTGTTTTTCGGCCAAACAACTAGAATTCCGCGCAATTCCCATATTTTTGTGTGTAGCCCACGCCTTCCGAGTGGTCCCGGGACCTCCTGACCCCTATCGCCTAAAATTTTTCCGGACTATCAAATATGACCTAAGGAACCATAATATCCGCCCTGCCATGATCGTTCCTCATTTTTTGCATTTTTCGGCCAAACAACTAGAATTCCGCGCAATTCCCATATTTTTGTGTGTCGCCCACGCCTTCCGAGTGGTCCCGGGACCTCCTGACCCCTATCGCCTAAAATTTTTCTGGACTATTAAATACGACCTAAGGAACCATAGTATCCGCCCCGCCAGGATCGTTCCTCATTTTTTGCATTTTTCGGCCAAACAACTAGAAGTCTGCGCTATCCCATATTTTTGTGTGTTATAGCCTACGCCTTCCGAGTGGTCCCGGGTCTCCAGACCCCTATCGCCTAAAAATTTTACGGACTATCAAATAAGACCTAAGGAACCATAGTCACTGCCCAGCCATGATCGTTTCTCATTTTTTGCATTTTTCGGCCAAAAAACTAGAATTACGCTAGATTCCCATATTTTCGTGTGCTATACCCACGCCTTCCGAGTGGTCCCGGGAGCCGTGGACCCCGATCGCCTAAAATTTTCCGGACTATCAAATACGACCTAAGGAACCATAGTATCCTCCCCGCCATGATCGTTCCTCATTTTTTGCATTTTTCGGCCAAACAACTAGAATTCTGCGCTATCCCATATTTTTGTGTGTTATAGCCTACGCCTTCCGAGTGGTCCCGGGTCTCCGGACCCCTATGACCTAAAAATTTTACGGACTATCAAATAAGACCTAAGGAACCATAGTCACTGCCCAGCCATGATCGTTCCTAGTTTTTTCTATTTTTCGGCCAAACAACTAGAATTCCGCGCAATTCCCATATTTTTGTGTGTAGCCCACGCCTTCCGAGTGGTCCCGGGACCTCCTGACCCCTATCGCCTAAAATTTTTCCGGACTACCAAATATGACCTAAGGAACCATAGTATCCGCCCCGCCATGATCGTTCCTCTTTTTTTGCGTTTTTCGGCCAAACAACTAGAATTCTGCGCTATCCCATATTTTTATGTATTATAGCCTACGCCTTCCGAGTGGTCCCGGGTCTCCGGACCCCTATCGCCTAAAAATTTTACGGACTATCAAATAAGACCTAAGGAACCATAGTCACCGCCCAGCCATGATCGTTCCAAATGCTTTGCATTTTTCGGCCAAAAAAGTAGAACTCCGCGCGATTTGCATATTTTGGTGTGTTATAGCTTACGCCTTCCGAGTGGTCCCGGGAGCCGTGGTCCTGGGAGCCGTGGACCCCGATCGCCTAAAATTTTTCGGGCCACCAAATTCGACCTAAGGAACCATAGTCACCGCCTCGCCATGATCGTTCATCATTGTTTGCATTTTTTTGCCAAAAAACTAGAATTCCGCACGATTCTCATATTTTTGTGTGCTATCGCCCACGCCTTCTGAGTGGGTCGGGCCCCCGGAGCCGGATCGCCTAAAAATTTTCCGGACTATCAAATACGACCTAAGGAACCATAGTCACCGCCCCGCCATGATCGTTCCTAGTCTTTTGCGTTTTTCAGCCAAAAACTAGAATTCCGCGCGATTTCCATATTTTCGTGTGCTTTAGCCCACGCCTTCCAAGGGGTCCCGGGAACCCCGAACCCCGATCCCCTAAAAATTTTCTGGGCCATCAAATACGACCTAAAGAACCATAGTAACCACCCCGCCATGATCGTTCCTCATTTTTTGCGTTTTTCGGGCAAAAGGCTAGAATTCCGCGCGATTCCCATATTTTTGTGTGTTATACCCCATGCCTTCCGAGTGGTCCCGGGACCTCCTGACCCCTATCGCCTAAAATTTTCCCGGACTATCAGATACGACCTAAGGAACCATAGTATCCGCCCCGCCATGATCGTTCCTTATTTTTGCCTTTTTCGGCAAAACAACTAGAATTCCGCGCGATTCCCAAATTTTTGTGTGTTATAGCCCACACCTTCCGAGTGGTCCCGGGACCTCCGGACCCCTATCGCCTAAAATTTTTCCGGACTATCAAATACGACCTAAGAAACCATAGTATCTGCCCCGAAATGATCGTTCCTCATTTTTTGCGTTTTTCGGCCAAACAACTAGAATACCGTGCGATCCCATATTTTTGTGTGTTATAGCCCACGCCTTCCGATTGGTCCCGGGTCTCCGGACCCCTATCGCCTAAAAATTTTCTGGACTATCAAATAAGACCTAAGGAACCATAGTCACCGCCCAGCCATGATCGTTCCTAGTTTTTTCCGTTTTTCGGCCAAAAAACTAGAATTCCGCGCGATTCCCATATTTTCGTGTCCTATAACCCACGCCTTCCAAGTGAACCCGGGAACTCCGGACCCCTATCGCCTAAAATTTTTACGGACTATCAAATACGACCTAAGGAACCATAGTCACCGCCCCGCCATGATCGTTCCAAATGCTTTGCATTTTTCGGCCAAAAAAGTAGAACTCCGCGCGATTTGCATATTTTGGTGTGCTATAGCTTACGCCTTCCGAGTGGTCCCGGGAGCCGTGGACCCCGATCGCCTAAAATTTTCCGGGCCACCAAATACGACCTAAGGAACCATAGTCACCGCCTCACCATGATCGTTCATCATTTTTTGCATTTTTTGGCCAAAAAACTAGAATTCCGCACGATTCTCATATTTTTGTGTGCTATCGCCCACGCCTTCCGAGTGGGTCGGGCCCCCCGGAGCCGGATCGCCTAAAAATTTTCCGGATTATCAAATACGACTTAAGGAACCATAGTCACCGCCCCGCCATGATCGTTCCTAGTCTTTTGCATTTTTCAGCTAAAAAACTAGAATTCCGCGCGATTTCCATATTTTCGTGTGCTAAAGCCCACGCCTTCCAAGGGGTCCCGGGAACCCCGAACCCCGATCGCCTAAAAATTTTCCGGGCCATCAAATACGGCCTAAGGAACCATAGTAACCACCCCGCCATGATCGTTCCTCATTTTTTGCGTTTTTCGGCCAAAAGACTAGAATTCCGGCCGATTCCCATATTTTTGTGTGTTATAGCCCATGCCTTCCGAGTGGTCCCGGGACCTCCTAACCCCTATAGCCTAAAATTTTCCCGGACTATCAAATACGACCTAAGGAACCATAGTATCCGCCCCGCCATGATCGTTCCTAATTTTTGCCTTTTTCGGCCAAACAACTAGAATTCCGCGCGATTCCCAAATTTTTGTGTGTTATAGCCCACACCTTCCGAGTGGTCCCGGGACCTCCGGACCCCTATCGCCTAAAATTTTTCCGGACTATCAAATACGACCTAAGGAACACATAGTCACCGCCCCGCCATGATCGTTCCTTATTTATTGCATTTTTCGGCCAAAAAACTAGAATTCCGCTCGATTACCATATTTTTGTGTGCTATTGCCCACGCCTTCCGAGTGGGCCGGGCCGCCGGACTCGGATCGCCTAAAAAAATTTCAGGCCATCAATTAGGACCTAAGGAACCATAGTCACCGCCTCGCCATGATCGTTCCTAATTTTTTGCATTTTTTGGCCAAAAAACTCGAATTCTGCCCGATTCCCATATTTTTGTGTGCTATCGCCCACGCCTTCCGAGTGGGTCGGGCCCCCGGAGCCGGATCGCCTAAAATTTTTCCGGACTATCAAATATGACCTAAGGTACCATAGTCACTGGCCCACCATGATCGTTCCAAATGCTTTGCATTTTTCGGCCAAAAAAGTAGAACTCCGCGCGATTTGTATATTTTGGTGTGCTATAGCTTACGCCTTCCGAGTGGTCCCGGGAGCCGTGGACCCCGATCGCCTAAAATTTTCCGGGCCACCAAATATGACCTAAGGAACCATAGTCACCGCCTCGCCATGATCGTTCATCATTTTTTGCATTTTTTGGCCAAAGAACTAGAATTCCGCACGATTCTCATATTTTTGTGTGCTATCACCCACGCCTTCTGAGTGGGTCAGGCCCCCCGGAGCCGGATCGCCTAAAAATTTTTCGAACTATCAAATATGACCTAAGGAACCATAGTCACTGCCCCGCCATGATCGTTCCTAGTCTTTTGCGTTTTTCAGCCAAAAACTAGAATTTCGCACGATTTCCATATTTTCGTGTGCTTTAGCCCACGCCTTCCAAGGGGTCACGGGAACCCCGAACCCCGATCGCCTAAAAATTTTTCGGGCCATCAAATATGACCTAAGGAACCATAGTAACCACCCCGCCATGATCGTTCCTCATTATTTGCGTTTTTCGGCCAAACAACTAGAATTCCGCACGATTCCCATATTTTTGTGTGTTATAGCCCACGTCTTCCGAGTGGTTCCGGGACCTCCTGACCCCTATCGCCTAAAAATTTTCCGGACTATCAAATACGACCTAAGGAACCATAGTATACGCCCCGCCATGATCGTTCCTAATTTTTTGCGTTTTTCGGCCAAACAACTAGAATTCCGCGCGATTCCCATATTTTTGTGTGTTATAGCCCATGCCTTCCGAGCGGTCCCGGGACCTCCGGACCCCTATCGCCTAAAATTTTTTCGGACTATCAAATATGACCTAAGGAACCATAGTCACCGCCCAGCCATGATCATTCCTCATTTGTTGCGTTTTTCGGCCAAAAATCTAGAATTCCGTGCGATTATAATTTTTTTGTGTGCTATTGCCCACCCTTCCAAGTGGTTCCGGGACCCCCGGACCCCGATCGCCTAAAATTTTTCCGGGTCATCAAATATGACCTATGGAACCATAGTAACCGCCCCTCCATCATCGTTTCTCATTTTTCGGCCAAAAAACTAGAATTACGCCCGATTCCCATATTTTCGTGTGCTATACCCACGCCTTCCAAGTGGTCCGGCGAGCCGCGGACCCCGATCGCCTAAAATTTTTCCGGACTATCAAATACGACCTAAGGTACCATAGTCACTGCCCCACCATGATCGTTCCAAATGCTTTGCATTTTTCGGCCAAAAAGTAGAACTCCGTGCGATTTGCATATTTTGGTGTGCTATAGCTTACGCCTTCCGAGTGGTCCCGGGAACCGTGGACCCCGATCGCCTAAAATTTTCCGGGCCACCAAATACGACCTAAGGAACCATAGTCACCGCCTCACCATGATCGTTCATCATTTTTTGCATTTTTTGGCCAAAAAACTAGAATTCCGCACGATTATCATATTTTTGTGTGCTATCGCCCACGCCTTCCGAGTGGGTCGGGCCCCCCGGAGCCGGATCGCCTAAAAATTTTCCGGACTATCAAATACGACCTAAGGAACCATAGTCACCGTCCCGCCATGATCGTTCCTAGTCTTTTGCGTTTTTCAGCCAAAAAACTAGAATTTCGCGCGATTTCCATATTTTCGTGTGCTTCAGCCCACGCCTTCCAAGGGGTCCCGGGAACCCCGAACCCCGATCGCCTAAAAATTTTCCGGGCCATCAAATACAACCTAAGGAACCATAGTAACAACCCCGCCATGATCGTTCCTCAGTTTTTGCGTTTTTCGGCCAAACAACTAGAATTCCGCGCGATTCCCATATTTATGTGTGTTATAGCCCATGCCTTCCGAGTGTTCCCGGGACCTCCGAACCCCTATCGCCTAAAATTTTTTCAGGCCATCAAATACAACCTAAGGAACCATAGTAACCGCCCCGCCATCATCGTTTCTCATTTTCTACATTTTTCGGCCAAAAAACTAGAATTCCGCACGATTACAATATTTTTGTGTGCTATTGCCCACCCTTCCAAGTGGTTCCGGGACCCCCGTACCCCGATCGCCTAAAATTTTTCCGGGCCGCCAAATACGACCTAAGGAACCATAGTAACCGCCCCTCCATCATCATTTCGCATATTTTGGCCAAAAAACTAGAATTCCGCCCGATTCCCATATTTTTGTGTGCTATTGCCCACGCCTTCCGAGTGGGTCGGGCCCCCCGGAGCCGGATCGCCTAAAATTTTTCCGGACTATCAAATACGACCTAAGGTACCATAGTCATCACCCCACCATGATCGTTCCAAATGCTTTGCATTTTTCGGCCAAAAAATTAGAACTCCGCGCGATTTGCATATTTTAGTGTGCTATAGCATACGCCTTCCGAGTGGTCCCGGGAGCCGTGGATCCCGATCGCCTAAAATTTTCTAGGCCACCAAATACGACCTAAGGAACCTTAGTCACCGCCTCTCCATGATCGTTCATCATTTTTTGCATTGTTTGGCCAAAAAACTAGAATTCCGCACGATTCTCATATTTTTGTGTGCTATCGCCCACGCCTTCTGAGTGGGTCGGGCCCCCGGAGCCGGATCGCCTAAAAATTTTCCGGACTATCAAATATGACCTAAGGAACCATAGTCACCGCCCCGCCATGATCGTTCCTAGTCTTTTGCATTTTTCAGCCAAAAAATTAGAATTCCGCCCGATTTCCATATTTTCGTGTGCTTTAGCCCACGCCTTCCAAGGGGTCCTGGGAACCCCAAACCCCGATTACCTAAAAATTTTTCGGGCCATCAAATACGACCTAAGGAACCATAGTAACCACCCCGCCATGATCGTTCCTCAATTTTTTGCGTTTTTCGGCCAAACAACTAGAATTCCGCGCGATTCCCATATTTTTGTGTGTTATAGCCCACGCCTTCCGAGTGGTCCCGGGACCTCCTGACCCCTATCGCCAAAAATTTTTTCGGACTATCAAATACGACCTAAGTAACCATAGTATCCGCCCCGCCATGATCGTTCCTTATTTTTTGTTTTTCGGCCAAACAACTAGAATTCCGCGCGATTCCCATATTTTTGTGTGTTATAGCCCACACCTTCCGAGTGGTCCCGGGACCTCCGGACCCCTATCGCCTAAAATTTTTCCGGACTATCAAATACGACCTAAGGAACCATAGTATCCGCCCCGCCATGATCGTTCCTTATGTTTTGCATTTTTTGGCCAAAAAACTAGAATTCCGCCCGATTCCCATATTTATGTGTGCTATCGCCCACCCCTTCCGAGTGGGTCGGGCGCCACGGAGCCGGATCGCCTAAAAATTTTCCGGACTATCAAATACGACCTAAGGAACCATAGTCACCGCCCCGCCATGATCGTTCCTAGTTTTTTCTGTTTTTCGGCCAAAAAACTAGAATTCCGCGCGATTCCCATATTTTCGTGTCCTATAGCCCACGCCTTCCAAGTGAACCCGGGAACTCCGGACCCCTATCGCCTAAAACTTTTCCGGACTATCAAATACGACCTAAGGAACCATAGTCACTGCCCAGCCATGATCATTCCTCATTTGTTGCGTTTTTCGGCCAAAAAACTAGAATTCCGCCCGATTACAATATTTTTGTGTGCTATTGCCCACCCTTCCAAGTGGTTCCGGGACCCCCGGAACCCGATCGCCTAAAATTTTTTCGGGCCGTCAAATACGACCTAAGGAACCATAGTAACCGCCCCGCCATCATCGTTTCTCATTTTTTGCATTTTTCGGCCAAAAAACTAGAATTACGCCCGATTCCCATATTTTCGTGTGCTATACCCACGCCTTCCAAGTGGTCCGGGGAGCCGCGGACCCCGATCGCCTAAAATTTTTCCGGACTATCAAATATGACCTAAGGTACCATAGTCACCGCCCCACCATGATCGTTCCAAATGCTTTGCATTTTTCGGCCAAAAAACTAGAACTCTGCGCGATTTGCATATTTTAGTGTGATATAGCTTACGCCTTCCGAGTGGTCCCGGGAGCCGTGAACCCCGATCTCCTAAAATTTTCCGGGCCATCAAATACGACCTAAGGAACCATAGTCACCGCCCCGCCATGATCGTTCCTCATTTATTTCCTTTTTCGGCCAAAAAACTAGAATTCCGCTCGATTACCATATTTTTGTGTGCTATTGACCACGCCTTCCGAGTAGGCCGGGCCGCCAGACTCGGATCGCCTAAAAAATTTTCGGGCCATCAATTAGGACCTAAGGAACCATAGTCACCGCCTCGCCATGATCGTTCCTTATTTTTTGCGTTTTTCGGCCAAACAACTAGAATTCCGCGCGATTCCCATATTTTTGTGTGTTATAGCCCACACCTTCCGAGTGGTCCCGGGACCTCCAGACCCCTATCGCCTAAAATTTTTCCGGACTATCAAATACGACCTAAGGAACCATAGTATCCGCCCCGCCATGATCGTTCCTCATTTTTTGCGTTTTTCGGCCAAACAACTAGAATTCCGCGCGATTCCCATATTTTTGTGTGTTATAGCCCACGCCTTCCGAGTGGTCCCGGGACCTCCGGACCCCTATCGCCTAATATTTTTCCGGACTATCAAACAAGACCAAAGGAACCATAGTCACCGCCTTGCCAAGATCTTTCCACATTTTTTGCATGTTACTGAAACGCCCGATTCCCATATTTTCGTATGCAATACCCACGCATTCCGAGTGGTCCCAAGAGCCGCGGACCCCGATCGCCTTAAATTTTTCCGGGCAATCAAATACGACCTAAGGAACCATAGTATCCGCCCCGCCATGATCGTTCCTTATTTTTTGCGTTTTTCGGCCAAACAAATAGAATTTCGCGCGATTCCCATATTTTTGTGTGTTATAGCCAACACCTTCCGAGTGGTCCCGGGACCTCCGGACCCCTATCGCCTAAAATTTTTTCGGATTATCAAATACGACCTAAGGAACCATAGTATCCGCCCCGCCATGATCGTTCCTCATTTTTTGCATTTTTCGGCCAAACAACTAGAATTCCGCGCGATCCCGTATTTTTGTGTGTTATAGCCCACGCCTTCCGAGTGGTCCCGGGTCTCCGGACCCCTATCGCCTAAAATTTTTCCGGACTATCAAATACGACCTAAGGAACCATTGTATCCGCCCCACTATGATCGTTCCTCATTTTTTGCGTTTTTCGGCCAAACAACTAGAATTCCGTGCGATTCTCATATTTTTGTGTGTTATAGCCCATGCCTTCCGAGTGGTCCCGGGAGCAGTGGACCCCGATCGCCAAAAAATTTCCGGGCCATCACATACGACCTAAGGAACCATAGTCATCGCCCAGCCATGATCGTTCCTCATTTATTGCGTTTTTCAGCCAAAACACTAGAATTTCGCTCGATTACCATATTTTTGTGTGCTATTGCCCACGCCTTCCAAGTGGGCCGGGCCGCCGGACTCGGATCGCCTAAAAAATTTTCGGACCATCAATTAGGACCTAAGGAACCATAGTCACCGCCCCGCCATGATCGTTCATAGTCTTTTGCGTTTTTTAGCCAAAAAACTAGAATTCCGCGCGATTTCCATATTTTCGGGTGCTAAATTTAGCTCACGCCTTCCAAGGGGTCCCGGGAACCCCGAACCCCGATCGCCTAAAAATTTTTCGGGCCATCAAATACGACCTAAGGAACCATAGTAACCACCCCGCCATGATCGTTCCTCATTTTTTGCGTTTTTCGGCCAAACAACTAGAATTCCGCGCGATTCCCATATTTTTGTATGTTATAGCCCACGCCTTCCGAGTGGTCCCGGGACCTCCTGACCCCTATCGCCTAAAAATTTTCCGGACTATCAAATACGACCTAAGGAACCATAGTATCCGCCCCGCCATGATCGTTCCTCATTTTATGCATTTTTCGGCCAAACAACTAGAATTCCGCGCTATCCCATATTTTTGTGTGTTATAGCCCACACCTTCCGAGTGGTCACGGGTCTCCGGACCCCTATCGCCTAAAAATTTTCCGGACTATCAAATAAGACCTAAGGAACCATAGTCACCGCCCAGCCATGATCGTTCCTAGTTTTTTCCATTTTTCGGCCAAAAAACTAGAATTCCGCTCGATTACCATATTTTTGTGTGCTATTGCCCACGCCTTCCGAGTGGGCCGGGCCGCCGGACTCGGATCGCCTAAAAAAATTTCGGGCCATCAATTAGGACCTAAGGAACCATAGTCACCACCTCGCCATGATCGTTCCTCATTTTTTGCATTTTTTGGCCAAAAAACTAGAATTCCGCCCGATTCCCATATTTTTGTGTGCTATCGCCCACGCCTTCCGAGTGGGTCGGGCCCCCGGAGCCGGATCGCCTAAAAATTTTCCGGACTATCAAATACGACCTAAGGAACCATAGTCACCGCCCCGCCATGATCGTTCCTAGTCTTTTGCGTTTTTCAGCCAAAAAACTAGAATTCCGCGTGATTTCCATATTTTCGTGTGCTTTAGCCCATGCCTTCCAAGGGGTCCCGGGAACCCCGAACCCCGATCGCCTAAAAATATTTCGGGCCATCAAATACGACCTAAGGAACCTTAGTAACCACCCCGCCATGATCGTTCCTCATTTTTTGCGTTTTTCGGCCAAAAGACTAGAATTCCTTGCGATTCCCATATTTTTGTGTGTTATAGCCCATGCCTTCCGAGTGGTCCCGGGACCTCCTGACCCCTATCGCCTAAAATTTTCCCGGACTATCAAATACGACCTAAGTAACCATAGTATCCGCCCCGCCATGATCGTTCCTCATTTTTGCCTTTTTCGGCCAAACAACTAGAATTCCGCGCGATTCCCAAATTTTTGTGTGTTATAGCCCACACCTTCCGAGTGGTCCCGGGACCTCCGGACCCCTATCGCCTAAAATTTTTCCGGACTATCAAATACGACCTAAGGAACCATAGTATCCGCCCCGAAATGATCGTTCCTCATTTTTTGCGTTTTTCGGCCAAACAACTAGAATACCGCGAGATCCCATATTTTTGTGTGTTATAGCCCACGCCTTCCGAGTGGTCCCGGGTCTCCGGACCCCTATCGCCTAAAAATTTTCCGGACTATCAAATAAGACCTAAGGAACCATAGTCACCGCCCAGCCATGATCGTTCCTAGGTTTTTCCGTTTTTCGGCCAAAAAACTAGAATTCCACGCGATTCCCATATTTTCGTGTCCTATAGCCCACGCCTTCCAAGTGAACCCGGGAACTCCGGACCCCTATCGCCTAAAATTTTTACGTACTGTCAAATACGACCTAAGGAACTATAGTCACCGCCCCGCGATGATCGTTCCTCATTTATTGCGTTTTTCGGCCAAAAAACTAGAATTCCGCTCGATTACCATATTTTTGTGTGCTATTGCCCATGCCTTCCGAGTGGGCCGGGCCGCCGGACTCGGATCGCCTAAAAAATTTTCGGGCAATCAATTAGGACCTAAGGAACCATAGTCACTACCTCGCCATGATCGTTCCTCATTTTTTGCATTTTTTGGCCAAAAAACTAGAATTCCGCCCGATTTCCATATTTTTGTGTGCTATCGCCCACGCCTTCCGAGTGGGTCGGGCCCCCCAGAGCCGGATCGCCTAAAAATTTTCCGGACTATCAAATATGACCTAAGGAACCATAGTCACCGCCGCGCCATGATCGTTCCGAGTCTTTTGCATTTTTCAGCCAAAAAACTAGAATTCCGCGCGATTTCCATATTTTTGTGTGCTAAAGCCCACGCCTTCCAAGGGGTCCCGGGAACCCCGAACCCCGATCGCCTAAAAATTTTCCGGGCCATCAAATACGACCTAAGGAACCATAGTAACCACCCCGCCATGATCGTTCCTCATTTTTTGCGTTTTTCGGCCAAAAGAATAGAATTCCGCGCGATTCCCATATTTTTGTGTGTTATAGCCCATGCCTTCCGAGTGGTCCCGGGACCTCCTGACCCCTATCGCCTAAAATTTTCCCGGACTATCAAATACGACCTAAGGAACCATAGTATCCTCCCCGCCATGATCGTTCCTCATTTTTGCCTTTTTCGGCCAAACAACTAGAATTCCGCGCGATTCCCAAATTTTTGTGTGTTATAGCCCACACCTTCCGAGTGGTCCCGGGACCTCCGGACCCCTATCGCCTAAAATTTTTCGGGACTATCAAATACGACCTAAGGAACCATAGTATCCGCCCCGAAATGATCGTTCCTCATTTTTTGCATTTTTCGGCCAAACAACTAGAATACCGCGCGATCCCATATTTTTGTGTGTTATAGCCCACGCCTTCCGAGTGGTCCAGGGTCTCCGGACCCCTATCGCCTAAAAATTTTCCGGACTATCAAATAAGACCTAAGGAACCATAGTCACCGCCCAGCCATGATCGTTCCTAGTTTTTTCCATTTTTCGGCCAAGAAACTAGAATTCCGCGCGATTCCCATATTTTCGTGTTCTATAGCCCACGCCTTCCAAGTGAACCCGGGAACTCCGGACCCCTATCGCCTAAAATTTTTCCGAACTATCAAATACCACCTAAGAACCATAGTAACCGCCCCGCCATGATCGTTCCTCATTTATTGCGTTTTTCGGCCAAAAAACTAGAATTCCGCTCGATTACCATATTTTTGTGTATTGCCCACGCCTTCCGAGTGGGCCGGGCCGCCGGACTCGGATCGCCTAAAAAAATTTCGGGCCATCAATTAGGACCTAAGGAACCATAGTCACCGCCTCGCCATGATCGTTCCTCATTTTTTGCATTTTTTGGCCAAAAAACTAGAATTCCGCCCGATTCCCATATTTTTGTGTACTATCGCCCACGCCTTCCGAGTGGGTCGGGCCCCCCGGAGCCGGATCGCCTAAAAATTTTCCGGACTATCAAATACGACCTAAGGAACCATAGTCACTGCCCGCCATGATCGTTCCTAGTCTTTTGCGTTTTTAGCCAAAAAACTAGAATTCCGCGCGATTTTCATATTTTCGTGTGCTTTAGCTCACGCCTTCCAAGGGGTCCCGGGAACCCCGAACCCCGATCGCCTAAAAATTTTCCGGGCCATCAAATACGACCTAAGGAACCATAGTAACCACCCCGCCATGATCGTTCCTCATTTTTTGCGTTTTTCGGCCAAAAGACTAGAATTCCGCGCGATTCCCATATTTTTGTGTGTTATACCCCATGCCTTCCGAGTGGTCCCGGGACCTCCTGACCCCTATCGCCTAAAATTTTCCCGGACTATCAAATACGACCTAAGGAACCATAGTATCCGCCCCGCCATGATCGTTCCTCATTTTTGCCTTTTTCGGCCAAACAACTAGAATTCCGCGCGATTCCCAAATTTTTGTGTGTTATAGCCCACACCTTCCGAGTGGTCCCGGGACATCCGGACCCCTATCGCCTAAAATTTTTCCGGACTATCAAATACGACCTAAGTAAACATAGTATCCGCCCCAAAATGATCGTTCCTCATTTTTTGCGTTTTTCGGCAAAACAACTAGCATACCGCGCGATCCCATATTTTTGTGTGTTATAGCCCACGCCTTCCGAGTGGTCCCGGGGCTCCGGACCCCTATCGCCTAAAAATTTTCCGGACTATCAAATAAGACCTAAGGAACCATAGTCACCGCCCAGCCATGATCGTTCCTAGTTTTTTCCGTTTTTCGGCCAAAAAACTAGAATTCCGCGCGATTCCCATATTTTCGTGTCCTATAGCCCACGCCTTCCAAGTGAACCCGGGAACTCCGGACCCCTATCGCCTAAAATTTTTCCGGACTATCAAATACGACCTAAGGAACCATAGTCACCGCCCAGCCATGATCATTCCTCATTTGTTGCGTTTTTCGGCCAAAAAACTAGAATTCCGCCCGATTACAATATTTTTGTGTGCTATTGCCCACCCTTCCAAGTGGTTCCGGGACCCCCGGACCCCGATCGCCTAAAATTTTTCCGGGCCGTCAAATACGACCTAAGGAACCATAGTAACCGCCCCGCCATCATCGTTTCTCATTTTTTGCATTTTTCGGCCAAAAAACTAGAATTACGCCCGATTCCCATATTTTCGTGTGCTATACCCACGCCTTCCAAGTGGTCCGGGGAGCCGCGGACCCCGATCGCCTAAAATTTTTCCGGACTATCAAATACGACCTAAGGAACCATAGTCACCGCCCCGCCATGATCGTTCCTAGTCTTTTGCATTTTTCAGCCAAAAAACTAGAATTCCGCGCGATTTCCATATTTTCGTGTGCTAAATTTAGCTCACGCCTTCCAAGGGGTCCCGGGAACCCCGAACCCCGATCGCCTAAAAATTTTCTGGGCCATCAAATACGACCTAAGGAACCATAGTAACCACCCCGCCATGATCGTTCCTCATTTTTTGCGTTTTTCGGCCACAAGACTAGAATTCCGCGCGATTCCCATATTTTTGTGTGTTATACCCCATGCCTTCCGAGTGGTCCCGGGACCTCCTGATCCCTATCGCCTAAAATTTTCCCGGACTATCAAATACGACCTAAGGAACCATAGTATCCGCCCCGCCATGATCGTTCCTCATTTTTGCCTTTTTCGGCCAAACAACTAGAATTCCGCGCGATTCCCAAATTTTTGTGTGTTATAGCCCACACCTTCCGAGTGGTCCCGGGACCTCCGGACCCCTATTGCCTAAAATTTTTCCAGACTATCAAATACGACCTAAGGAACCATAGTATCCGCCCTGAAATGATCGTTCCTCATTTTTTGCCTTTTTCGGCCAAACAACTAGAATATCGCGCGATCCCATATTTTTGTGTGTTATACCCGATGCCTTCCGAGTGGTCCCGGGACCTCCTGATCCCTATCGCCTAAAATTTTCCCGGACTATCAAATACGACCTAAGGAACCATAGTATCCGCCCCGCCATGATCGTTCCTCATTTTTGCCTTTTTCGGCCAAACAACTAGAATTCCGCGCGATTCCCAAATTTTTGTGTGTTATAGCCCACACCTTCCGAGTGGTCCCGGGACCTCCGGACCCCTATTGCCTAAAATTTTTCCGGACTATCAAATACGACCTAAGGAACCATAGTATCCGCCCTGAAATGATCGTTCCTCATTTTTTGCCTTTTTCGGCCAAACAACTAGAATATCGCGCGATCCCATATTTTTGTGTGTTATAGCCCATGCCTTCCGAGTGGTCCCGGGTCTCCGGACCCCTATCGCCTAAAAATTTTCCGGACTATCAAATAAGACCTAAGGAACCATAGTCACCGCCCAGCCATGTTCGTTCCTAGTTTTTTTCGTTTTTCGGCCGAAAAACTAGAATTCCGCGCGATTCCCATATTTTCGTGTCCTATAGCCCACGCCTTCCAAGTGAACCCGTGAACTCCGGACCCATATCGCCTAAAATATTTCCGGACTATCAAATACGACCTAAGGAACCATAGTATCCTCCCCGCCATGATCGTTCCTCATTTTTTGCGTTTTTCGGCCAAACAACTAGAATTCCGCGCGATTCCCATATTTTTGTGTTGTCGCGGGACCTCCGGACCCATATCGCCTAATATTTTTCCGGACTATCAAATAAGACCAAAGGAACCATAGTCACCGCCCTGCCAAGATCTTTCCACATTTTTTGCAAGTTACTGAAAAAGACTTCCGCGCGATTCCCATATTTTTGTGTGTTATAGCCCACACCTTCCGAGTGGTCCCGGGACCTCCGGACCCCTATCGCCTAAAATTTTTCCGGACTATCAAATATGACCTAAGGAACCATAGTATCCGCCCCGCCATGATCGTTCCTCATTTTTTGCGTTTTTTGGCCAAACAATTAGAATTCCGCGCGATCCTATATTTTTGTGTGTTATAGCCCACGCCTTTCGAGTGGTCCCGGGACCTCCGGACCCCTATCGCCTAAAATTTTTCCGAACTATCAAATACGACCTAAGTAACCATAGTATCCGCCCCGCCATGATCGTTCCTCATTTTTTGCGTTTTTCGGCCAAACAACTAGAATTCCGCGCGATCCCATATTTTTGGGTGTTATAGCCCACGCCTTCCGAGTGGTCCCGGGTCTCCGGACCCCTATTGCCTAATATTTTTCCGGACTATCAAATACGACCTAAGGAACCATAGTATCCGCCCCGCCATGATCGTTCCTCATTTTTTGTGTTTTTCGGCCAAACAACTAGAATTCCGCGCGATTCCCATATTTTTGTGTATTATAGCCCACGCCTTCCGAGTGGTCCCGGGTCTCCGGACCCCTATCGCCTAATATTTATCCGGACTATCAAATACGACCTAAGGAACCATAGTATCCGCCCCGCCATGATCGTTCCTCATTTTTTGCGTTTTTCGGCCAAACAACTAGAATTCCGCGCGATTCCCATATTTTTGTGTATTATAGCCCACACCTTCCGAGTGGTTCCGGGACCTCCGGACCCCTATCGCCTAAAATTTTTCCGGACTACCAAATACGACCTAAGGAACCATAGTATCCGCCCCGCCATGATCGTTCCTCATTTTTTGCGTTTTTCGGCCAAACAACTAGAATTCCGCGCTATCCCATATTTTCGTGTGTTATAGCCCACGCCTTCCGAGTGGTCCCGGGTCTCCGGACCCCTATCGCCTAATATTTTTCCGGACTATCAAATACGACCTAAGGAACCATAGTATCCGCCCCGCCATGATCGTTCCTCATTTTTTGCGTTTTTCGGCCAAACAACTAGAATTCCGCGCGATTCCCATATTTTTGTGTATTATAGCCCACACCTTCCGAGTGGTTCCGGTACCTCCGGACCCCTATCGCCTAAAATTTTTCCGGACTACCAAATACGACCTAAGAAATCATAGTATCCGCCCCTCCATGATCATTCCTCATTTTTTGCGTTTTTCGGCCAAACAACTAGAATTCCGCGCTATCCCATATTTTCGTGTGTTATAGCCCACGCCTTCCGAGTGGTCCCGGGTCTCCGGACCCCGATCGCCTAAAATTTTTCCGGACTATCAAATAAGACCTAAGGAACCATAGTCACCGCCCAGCCATGATCGTTCCTAGTTTTTTCATTTTTTCAGCCAAAAAACTAGAATTCCGCGCGATTCCCATATTTTCGTGTCCTATAGCCCACGCCTTCCAAGTGAACCCGGGAAATCCGGACCCCTCTCGCCTAAAATTTTTCCGGACTATCAAATACGACCTAAGGAACCATAGTCACTGCCCAGCCATGATCATTCCTCATTTGTTGCGTTTTTCGGCCAAAAAACTAGAATTCCGCCCGATTACAATATTTTTGTGTGCTATTGCCCACCCTTCCAAGTGGTTGCGTGACCACCGGACCCCGATCGCCTAAAAATTTTTCGGGCCGTCAAATACGACCTAAGGAACCATAGTAACCGCCCCGCCATCATCGTTTCTCATTTTTTGGCCAAAAAACTAGAATTACGCCCGATTCCCATATTTTCGTGTGCTATACCCACGCCTTCCAAGTGGTCCGGGGAGCCGCGGACCCCGATCGCCTAAATTTTTTCCGGACTATCAAATACGACCTAAGGAACCATAGTATCCGCCCCGCCATGATCGTTCCTCATTTTTTGCGTTTTTCGGCCAAACAACTAGAATTCCGCGCGATTCCCATATTTTTGTGTATTATAGCCCACACCTTCCGAGTGGTTCCGGGACCTCCGGACCCCTATCGCCTAAAATTTTTTCGGACTACCAAATACGACCTAAGAAATCATAGTATCCGCCCCGCCATGATCGTTCCTCATGTTTTGCGTTTTTCGGCCAAACAACTAGAATTCCGCGCTATCCCATATTTTCGTGTGTTATAGCCCACGCCTTCCGAGTGGTCCCGGGTCCCCGGACCCCGATCGCCTAAAATTTTTCCGGACTATCAAATAAGACCTAAGGAACCATAGTCACCGCCCAGCCATGATCGTTCCTAGTTTTTTCATTTTTTCGGCCAAAAAACTAGAATTCCGCGCGATTCCCATATTTTCGTGTCCTATCGCCCACGCCTTCCAAGTGGACCCGGGAAATCCGGACCCCTCTCGCCTAAAATTTTTCCGGACTATCAAATACGACCTAAGGAACCATAGTCACCGCCCAGCCATGATCATTCCTCATTTGTTGCATTTTTCGGCCAAAAATCTAGAATTCCGCCCGATTACAATATTTTTGTGTGCTATTGCCCACCCTTCCAAGTGGTTGCGGGACCACTGGACCCCGATCGCCTAAAATTTTTCCGGGCCGTCAAATACGACCTAAGGAACTATAGTAACCGCCCCGCCATCATCGTTTCTCATTTTTCGGCCAAAAATCTAGAATTACGCCCGATTCCCATATTTTCGTGTGCTATACCCACGCCTTCCAAGTGGTCCGGGGAGCCGCGGACCCCGATCGCCTAAATTTTTTCCGGACTATCAAATACGACCTAAGGAACCATAGTATCCGCCCCGCCATGATCGTTCCTCATTTTTTGCGTTTTTCGGCCAAACAACTAGAATTCCGCGCGATTCCAATATTTTTGTGTATTATAGCCCACACCTTCCGAGTGGTTCCGGGACCTCCGGACCCCTATCGCCTAAAATTTTTTCGGACTACCAAATACGACCTAAGAAATCATAGTATCCGCCCCGCCATGATCGTTCCTCATTTTTTGCGTTTTTCGGCCAAACAACTAGAATTTCGCGCTATCCCATATTTTCGTGTGTTATAGCACACGCCTTCCGAGTGGTCCCGGGTCCCCGGACCCCGATCGCCTAAAATTTTTCCGGACTATCAAATAAGACCTAAGGAACCATAATCACCGCCCAGCCATGATCGTTCCTAGTTTTTTCATTTTTTCGTCCAAAAAACTAGAATTCCGCGCGATTCCCATATTTTCGTGTCCTATAGCCCACGCCATCCAAGTGAACCCGAGAAATCCGGACCCCTATCGCCTAAAATTTTTCCGGACTATCAAATACGACCTAAGGAACCATAGTCACCGCCCAGCCATGATCATTCCTCATTTGTTGCGTTTTTCGGCCAAAAAACTAGAATTCCGCCCGATTAGAATATTTTTGTGTGCTATTGCCCACCCTTCCAAGTGGTTGCGGGACCCCCGGACCCCGATCGCCTAAAAATTTTCCGGGCCGTCAAATACGACCTAAGGAACCATAGTAACCGCCCCGCCATCATCGTTTCTCATTTTTCGGCCAAAAAACTAGAATTACGCCCGATTCCCATATTTTCGTGTGCTATACCCATGCCTTCCAAGTGGTTCGGGGAGCCGCGGACCCCGATCGCCTAAATTTTTTCCGGACTATCAAATACGACCTAAGGAACCATAGTATACGCCCCGCCATGATCGTTCCTCATTTTTTGCGTTTTTCGGCCAAACAACTAGAATTCCGCGCGATTCCCATATTTTTGTGTGTTATAGCCCACGCCTTCCGAGTGGTCGCGGGACCTCCGGACCGCTATCGCCTAATATTTTTCCGGACTATCAAATAAGACCAAAGGAACCATAGTCACCGCCCTGCCAAGATCTTTCCACATTTTTTGCAAGTTTCTGAAAAGACTTCCGCGCGATTCCCATATTTTTGTGTGTTATAGCCCACGCCTTCCGAGTGGTCGCGGGACCTCCGGACCCCTATCGCCTAATATTTTTCCGGACTATCAAATAAGACCAAAGGAACCATAGTCACCGCCCTGCCAAGATCTTTCCACATTTTTTGCAAGTTACTGAAAAAGACTTCCGCGCGATTCCCATATTTTTGTGTGTTATAGCCCACACCTTCCGAGTGGTCCCGGGACCTCCGGACCCCTATCGCCTAAAATTTTTCCGGACTATCAAATATGACCTAAGGAACCATAGTATCCGCCCCGCCATGATCGTTCCTCATGTTTTGCGTTTTTTGGCCAAACAATTAGAATTCCGCGTGATCCTATATTTTTGTGTGTTATAGCCCATGCCTTTCGAGTGGTCCCGGGACCTCCGGACCCCTATCGCCTAAAATTTTTCCGGACTATCAAATACGACCTAAGTAACCATAGTATCCGCCCCGCCATGATCGTTCCTCATTTTTTGCATTTTTCGGCCAAACAACTAGAATTCCGCGCGATCCCATATTTTTGTGTGTTATAGCCCACGCCTTCCGAGTGGTCCCGGGTCTCCGGATCCCTATCGCCTAATATTTTTCCGGACTATCAAATACGACCTAAGGAACCATAGTATCCGCCCCGCCATGATCGTTCCTCATTTTTTGCGTTTTTCGGCCAAACAACTAGAATTCCGCGCGATTCCCATATTTTTGTTTATTATAGCCCACGCCTTCCGAGTGGTCCCGGGTCTCCGGACCCCTATCGCCTAATATTTATCCGGACTATCAAATACGACCTAAGGAACCATAGTATCCGCCCCGCCATGATCGTTCCTCATTTTTTGCGTTTTTCGGCCAAACAACTAGAATTCCGCGCGATTCCCATATTTTTGTGTATTATAGCCCACGCCTTCCGAGTGGTCCCGGGTCTCCGGACCCCTATCGCCTAATATTTATCCGGACTATCAAATACGACCTAAGGAACCATAGTATCCGCCCCGCCATGATCGTTCCTCATTTTTTGCGTTTTTCGGCCAAACAACTAGAATTCCGCGCGATTCCCATATTTTTGTGTATTATAGCCCACACCTTCCGAGTGGTTCCGGGACCTCCGGACCCCTATCGCCTAAAATTTTTCCGGACTACCAAATATGACCTAAGGAACCATAGTATCTGCCCCGCCATGATCGTTCCTCATTTTTTGCGTTTTTCGGCCAAACAACTAGAATTCCGCGCTATCCCATATTTTCGTGTGTTATAGCCCACGCTTTCCGAGTGGTCCCAGGTCTCCGGACCCCTATCGCCTAATATTTTTCCGGACTATCAAATACGACCTAAGGAACCATAGTATCCGCCCCGCCATGATCGTTCCTCATTTTTTGCGTTTTCCGGCCAAACAACTAGAATTCCGCGCGATTCCCATATTTTTGTGTATTATAGCCCACACCTTCCGAGTGGTTCCGGGACCTCCGGACCCCTATCGCCTAAAATTTTTACGGACTACCAAATACGACCGAAGAAACCATAGTATCCGCCCCGCCATGATCGTTCCTCATTTTTTGCGTTTTTTGGCCAAACAACTAGAATTCCGCGCTATCCCATATTTTCGTGTGTTATAGCCCACGCCTTCCGAGTGGTCCCGGGTCTCCGGACCCCGATCGCCTAAAATTTTTCCGGACTATCAAATAAGACCTAAGGAACTATAGTCACTGCCCAGCCATGATCGTTCCTAGTTTTTTTATTTTTTCGGCCAAAAAACTAGAATTCCGCGCGATTCCCATATTTTCGTGTCCTATAGCCCACGCCTTCCAAGTGAACCCGGGAAATCCGGACCCCTATCGCCTAAAATTTTTCCGGACTATCAAATACGACCTAAGGAACCATAGTCACCGCCCAGCCATGATCATTCCTCATTTGTTGCGTTTTTCGGCCAAAAAACTAGAATTCCGCCCGATTACAATATTTTTGTGTGCTATTGCCCACCCTTCCAAGTGGTTGCGGGACCCCCGGACCCCGATCGCCTAAAAATTTTCCGGGCCGTCAAATACGACCTAAGGAACCTTAGTAATCGCCCCGCCATCATCGTTTCTCATTTTTTGGCCAAAAAACTAGAATTACGCCCGATTCCCATATTTTCGTGTGCTATACCCACGCCTTCCAAGTGGTCCGGGGAGCCGCGGACCCCGATCGCCTAAATTTTTTCCGGACTATCAAATACGACCTAAGGAACCATAGTATCCGCCCCGCCATGATCGTTCCTCATTTTTTGCGTTTTTCGGCCAAACAACTAGAATTCCGCGCGATTCCCATATTTTTGTGTGTTATAGCCCACGCCTTCCGACTGGTCGCGGGACCTCCGGACCCCTATCGCCTAATATTTTTCCGGACTATCAAATAAGACCAAAGGAACCATAGTCACCGCCCTGCCAAGATCTTTCCACATTTTTTGCAAGTTTCTGAAAAGACTTCCGCGCGATTCCCATATTTTTGTGTGTTATAGCCCACACCTTCCGAGTGGTCCCGGAACCTCCGGACCCCTATCGCCTAAAATTTTTTTTCGGACTACCAAATATGATCTAAGGAACCATAGTATCCGCCCCGCCATGATCGTTCCTCATTTTTTGCGTTTTTTGGCCAAACAACTAGAATTCCGCGCGATCCTATATTTTTGTGTGATATAGCCCAAGCCTTCCGAGTGGTCCCGGGACCTCCGGACCCCTATCGCCTAAAATTTTTCCGGACTATCAAATACGACCTAAGGAACCATAGTATCCGCCCCGCCATGATCGTTCCTCATTTTTTGCGTTTTTCGGCCAAACAACTAGAATTCCGCGCGATCCCATATTTTTGTGTGTTATAGCCCACGCCTTCCGAGTGGTCCCGGGTCTCCGGACCCCTATCGCCTAAAATTTTTCCGGACTATCAAATATTACCTAAGGAACCATAGTATCCGCCCCGCCATGATCGTTCCTCATTTTTTGCGTTTTTCGGCCAAACAACTAGAATTCCGCGCGATTCCCATATTTTTGTGTATTATAGCCCACACCTTCCGAGTGGTTCCGGGACCTCCGGACCCCTATCGCCTAAATTTTTTCCGGACTACCAAATACGACCTAAGGAACCATAGTATCCGCCCCGCCATGATCGTTCCTCATTTTTTGCATTTTTCGGCCAAACAACTAGATTTCCGCGCTATCCCATATTTTCGTGTGTTATAGCCCACGCCTTCCGAGTGGTCCCGGGTCTCCGGACCCCGATCGCCTAAAATTTTTCCGGACTATCAAATAAGACCTAAGGAACCATAGTCATCGCCCAGCCATGATCGTTCCTAGTTTTTTCTGTTTTTCGGCCAAAAAACGAGAATTCCGCGCGATTCCCATATTTTCGTGTCCTATAGCCCACGCCTTCCAAGTGAACCCGGGAAATCCAGACCCCTATCGCCTAAAATTTTTCCGGACTATAAAATACGACCTAAGGAACCATAGTCACAGCCCAGCCATGATCATTCCTCATTTGTTGCATTTTTCGGGCAAAAAACTAGAATTCCGCCCGATTACCATATTTTTGTGTGCTATTGCCCACGCCTTCAGAGTGGGCCGGGCCGCCGGACTCGGATCGCCTAAAAAATTTTCGGGCAATCAATTAGGACCTAAGGAACCATAGTCACCGCCTCGCCATGATCGTTCCTCATTTTTTGCATTTTTCGGCCAAAAATTACGCCCGATTCCCATATTTTTGTGTGCTATCGCCCACGCCTTCCGAGTGGGTCGGGCCCCCGGAGCCGGATCGCCTAAAAATTTTCCGGACTATCAAATACGACCTAAGGAACCATAGTAACCACCCCGCCATGATCGTTCCTCATGTTTTGCGTTTTTCGGCCAAAAGACTAGAATTTCGCGCGATTCCCACATTTTTGTGTGCTTTAGCCCACGCCTTCCAAGTGGTCCCGGGACCTCCTGACCCCTATCACCTAAAATTTTTCCGGACTATCAAATACGACCTAAGGAACCATAGTATCCGCCCCGCCATGATCGTTCCTCATTTTTTGCGTTTATCAGCCAAAAAACTAGAATTCCGCGCGATTCCCATATTTTTGTGTGTTATAGCCCACGCCTTCCGAGTGGTCGCGGGACCTCCGGACCTCTATCGCCTAATATTTTTCAGGACTATCAAATAAGACCAAAGGAACCATAGTCACCGCCATGCCAAGATCTTTCCACATTTTTTGCAAGTTACTGAAAAAGACTTCCGCGCGATTCCCATATATTTGTGTGTTATAGCCCACACCTTCCGAGTGGTCCCGGGACCTCCTGACCCCTATCGCCTAAAATTTTTCCGGACTATCAAATATGACCTAAGGAACCACAGTATCCGCCCTGCCATGATCGTTCCTCATTTTTTGCGTTTTTCGGCCAAACAACTAGAATTCCGCGCGATCCCATATTTTTGTGTGTTATTTATAGCCCACGCCTTCCGAGTGGATCGGGTCTCCGGACCCCTATCGCCTAATATTTTTCGGACTATCAAATACGACCTAAGGAACCATAGTATCCGCCCCGCCATGATCGTTCCTCATTTTTTGCGTTTTTCGGCCAAACAACTAGAATTCCGCGCGATTCCCATATTTTTGTGTATTATAGCCCACACCTTCCGAGTGGTTCCGAAACCTCCGGACCCCTATCGCCTAAAATTTTTCCGGACTACCAAATACGACCTAAGGAACCATAGTATCCTCCCCGCCATGATCGTTCCTCATTTTTTGCATTTTTTGGCCAAACAACTAGAATTCCGCGCTATCCCATATTTTCGTATGTTATAGCCCACGCCTTCCGAGTGGTCCCGGGTCTCCGGACCCCGATCGCCTAAAACTTTTCCGGACTATCAAATAGGACCTAAGGAACCATAGTCACCGCCCAGCCATGATCGTTCCTAGTTTTTTCTGTTTTTCGGCCAAAAAACTAGAATTCCGCGCGATTCCCATATTTTCGTGTCCTATAGCCCACGCCTTCCAAGTGAACCCGGGAAATACGGACCCCTATCGCCTAAAATTTTTCCGGACTATAAAATACGATCTAAGGAACCATAGTCACCGCCCAGCCATGATCATTCCTCATTTGTTGCGTTTTTCGGGCAAAAAACTAGACTTCCGCCCGATTACAATATTTTTGTGTGCTATTGCCCACCCTTCCAAGTGGTTCCGGGACCCCCGGACCCCGATCGCCTAAAATTTTTCCGGGCTGTCAAATACGACCTAAGGTACCATAGTAACCGCCCCGCCATCATCGTTTCTAATTTTTTGCATTTTTTGGACAAAAAACTAGAATTACGCCCGATTCCCATATTTTTGTGTGCTATACCCACGCCTTCCAAGTGGTCCGGGGAGCCGCGGACCCCGATCGCCTAAAATTTTTCCGGACTATCAAATACGACCTAAGGTGCCATAGTCACCGCCCCACCATGATCGTTCCAAATGCTTTGCATTTTTCGGCCAAAAAACTAGAACTCCGCGCGATTTGCATATTTTAGTGTGCTATAGCTTACGCCTTCCGAGTGGTCCCGGGAGCCGTGGACCCCGATCGCCTAAAATTTTCCGGGCCATCAAATACGACCTAAGGAACCGTAGTCACCGCCCCGCCATGATCGTTCCACATTTATTGCGTTTTTCGGCCAAAAAACTATAATTCCGCTCGATTACCATATTTTTGTGTGTTATTGCCCACGCCTTCCGAGTGGGCCGGGCCGCCGGACTCGGATCGCCTAAAAAGGTTTCGGGCCATCAATTAGGACCTAATGAACCATAGTCATCGCCTCACCATGATCGTTCCTCATTTTTTGCATTTTTTGGCCAAAAAACTATAATTCTGCCCGATTCCCATATTTTTGTGTGCTATCGCCCACGCCTTCCGAGTGGGTCGGGCCCCCGGAGCCGGATCGCCTAAAAATTTACCGGACTATCAAATACGACCTAAGGAACCATAGTCACCGCCCCGCTATGATCGTTCCTAGTCTTTTGCATTTTTCAGCCAAAAAACAAGAATTCCGCGCGATTTCCATATTTTCGTGTGTTATAGCCCACGCCTTCCGAGTGGTCCCAGGACCTCCTGACCCCGATCGCCTAAAAATTTTCTGGGCCATCAAATACGACCTAAGGAACCATAGTAACCACCCCGCCATGATCGTTCCTCATTTTTTGCGTTTTTCGGCCAAACAACTAGAATTCCGCGCGATTCCCATATTTTTGTGTGCTATTGCCCACGCCTTCCGAGTGGTCCCGGGACCTCCTGACCCCTATTGGCTAATATTTTTCCGGACTATCAAATACGACCTAAGGAACCATAGTATCCGCCCCGCCATGATCGTTCCTCATTTTTTGCGTTTTTCGGCCAAACAACTAGCATTCCGCGCGATTCCCATATTTTCGTGTCCTATAGCCCACGCCTTCCAAGTGAACACGGGAACTCCGGACCCCTATCGCCTAAAATTTTTCCGGACTATCAAATACGACCTAAGGAACCATAGTCACCGCCCAGCCATGATCATTCCTCATTTGTTGCGTTTTTCGGCCAAAAAACTAGAATTCCGCCCGATTATAATATTTTTGTGTGCAGCCCACCCTTCCAAGTGGTTCCGGGACCCCCGGACCCCGATCGCCTAAATTTTTTCCGGGCTGTCAAATACAACTAAAGAACCATAGTAACTGCCCCGCCATCATCGTTTCTCATTTTTTGCATTTTTCGGCCAAAAAACTAGAATTACCCCCGATTCCCATATTTTCGTGTGCTATACCCACGCCTTCCAAGTGTTCCGGGGAGCCGCGGACCCCGATCGCCTAAAATTTTTCCGTACTATCAAATACGACCTAAGGTACCATAGTCACCTCCCCACCATGATCATTCCAAATACTTTGCATTTTTCGGCCAAAAAACTAGAAGTCCGCGCGATTTGCATATTTTCGTGTGCTATAGCTTAAGCCTTTCGAGTGGTCCCGGGAGCCATGGACCCCGATCGCCTAAAATTTTTCGGGCCATCAAATACGACCTAAGGAACCATAGTCACCGCCCCGCCATGATCGTTCATCATTTATGGCGTTTTTCGGCCAAAAACTAGAATTCCGCTCGATTACCATATGTTTGTGTGCTATTGCCCACGCCTTCCGAGTGGGCCTGGCCGCCGGACTCGGATCGCCTAAAAAAATTTTGGGCCATCAATTAGGACCTAAGGAACCATAGTCACCGCCTCGCCATGATCGTTCCTCATTTTTTTGCATTTTTAGCCAAAAAACTAGAATTCTGCCCGATTCCCATGTGTGCTATCGCCCACGCCTTCCGAGTGGGTCAGGCCCCCCGGAGCCGGATCGCCTAAAATTTTCCGGGCCGTCAAATACGACCTAAGGAACCATAGTCACCGCCCTGCCATGATCGTTCCTAGTCTTTTACGTTTTTCAGCCAAAAAACTAGAATTCCGCGCGATTTCCATATTTTCGTGTGCTTTAGCCCACGCCTTCCAAGGGGTACCGGGAACCCCGATCCCCGATTGTCTAAAAATTTTTCGGGCCATCAAATATGACCTAAGGAACCATAGTAACCTCCTCGCCATGATCGTTCCTCATTTTTTGCGTTTTTCGGCCAAACAACTAGAATTCCGCGCGATTCCCATATTTTTGTGTGTTATAGCCCACGCCTTCCGAGTGGTCCCGGGACCTCCTGACCCCTATTGGCTAATATTTTTCCGGACTATCAAATACGACCTAAGGAACCATAGTATCCGCCCCGCCATGATCGTTCCTCATTTTTTGCGTTTTTCGGCCAAACAACTAGCATTCCGCGCGATTCCCATATTTTCGTGTCCTATAGCCCACGCCTTCCAAGTGAACCCGGGAACTCCGGACCCCTATCGCCTAAAATTTTTCTGGACTATCAAATACGACCTAAGGAACCATAGTCACCGCCCAGCCATGATCATTCCTCATTTGTTGCGTTTTTCGGCCAAAAAACTAGAATTCCGCCCGATTACAATATTTTTGTGTGCAACCCACCCTTCCAAGTGGTTCCGGGACCCCCGGACCCCGATCGCCTAAAATTTTTCCGGGCCGTCAAATACAACTAAGGAACCATAGTAACCGCCCCGCCATCATCGTTTCTCATTTTTTGCATTTTTCGGCCAAAAAACTAGAATTACGCCCGATTCCCATATTTTCGTGTGCTATATCCACGCCTTCCAAGTGGTCCGGGGAGCCGCAGACCCCGATCGCCTAAAATTTTTCCGGACTATCAAATACGACCTAAGGTACCATAGTCACCGCCCCACCATGATCGTTCCAAATGCTTTGCATTTTTCGGCCAAAAACTAGAACTTCGCGCGATTTGCATATTTTAGTGTGCTATAGCTTACGCCTTCCGAGTGGTCCCGGGAGCCGTGGACCCCGATTGCTTAAAATTTCCGGGCCATCAAATACGACCTAAGGAACCATAGTCACCGCCCCGATATGATCATTCCTCATTTATTGCGTTTTTCGGCCAAAAAACTAGAATTTCGCTCGATTACCATATTTTTGTGTGCGCCCACGCATTCCGAGTGGGCCGGTCCGCCGGACTCGGATCGCTTAAAATTTTTTCGGGCCATCAATTAGGACCTAATGAACCATAGTCACCGCCTCGCCATGATCCTTCCTCATTTTTTGCATTTTTTGGCCAAAAAACTAGAATTCCGCCCGATTCCCATATTTTTGTATGCTATCGCCCACGCCTTCCGAGTGGGTCGGGCTCCCCGGAGCCGGATCGCCTAAAAATTTTCCGGACTATCAAATACGACCTAAGGAACCATAGTCACCGCCCCACCATGATCGTTCCTAGTCTTTTGCGTTTTTCAGCCAAAAAACTAGAATTCCGCGTGATTTCCATATTTTCGTGTGCTTTAGCCCACGCCTTCCAAGGGTCCCGGGAACCCCGAACCCCGATCGCCTAAAAATTTTCCGGGCCATCAAATACGACTTAATGAACCATAGTAACAACCCCGCCATGATCGTTCCTCATTTTTTGCATTTTTCGGCTAAACAACTAGAATTCCGCGTGATTCCCATATTTTTGTGTGTTATAGCCCACGCCTTCCGAGTGGTCCCGGGACCTCCTGACCCCGATCGCCTCATATTTTTCCGGACTATCAAATACAACCTAAGGAACCATAGTATCCGCCCTGCCATGATCGTTCCTCATTTTTTGCGTTTTTCGGCCAAACAACTAGCATTCCGCGCTATTCCCATATTTTCGTGTCCTATAGCCCACGCCTTCCAAGTGAACCCGGGAACTCCGGACCCCTATCGCCTAAAATATTTCCGGACTATCAAATACGACCTAAGGAACCATAGTCACCGCCCAGCCATGATCATTCCTCATTTGTTGCGTTTTTCGGCCAAAAAACTAGAATTCCGCCCGATTACAATATTTTTGTGTGCAGCCCACCCTTCCAAGTGGTTCCGGGACCCCCGGACCTCGATCGCCTAAAATTTTTCCGGGCCGTCAAGTACAACTAAGGAACCATAGTAACCGCCCCGCCATCATCGTTTCTCATTTTTTGCATTTTTCGGCCAAAAAACTAGAATTACGCCCGATTCCCATATTTTCGTGTGCTATATCCACGCCTTCCAAGTGGTTCGGGGAGCCGCAGACCCCGATCGCCTAAAATTTTTCCGGACTATCAAATACGACCTAAGGTACCATAGTCACCGCCCCACCATGATCGTTCCAAATGCTTTGCATATTTCGGCCAAAAACTAGAACTTCGCGCGATTTGCATATTTTAGTGTGCTATAGCTTACGCCTTCCGAGTGGTCCCGGGAGCCGTGGACCCCGATTGCTTAAAATTTCCGGGCCATCAAATACGACCTAAGGAACCATAGTCACCGCCCCGATATGATCATTCCTCATTTATTGCGTTTTTCGGCCAAAAAACTAGAATTTCGCTCGATTACCATATTTTTGTGTGCGCCCACGCATTCCGAGTGGGCCGGTCCGCCGGACTCGGATCGCTTAAAATTTTTTCGGGCCATCAATTAGGACCTAATGAACCATAGTCACCGCCTCGCCATGATCCTTCCTCATTTTTTGCATTTTTTGGCCAAAAAACTAGAATTCTGCCCGATTCCCATATTTTTGTATGCTATCGCCCACGCCTTCCGAGTGGGTCGGGCTCCCCGGAGCCGGATCGCCTAAAAATTTTCCGGACTATCAAATACGACCTAAGGAACCATAGTCACCGCCCCACCATGATCGTTCCTAGTCTTTTGCGTTTTTCAGCAAAAAACTAGAATTCCGCGTGATTTCCATATTTTCGTGTGCTTTAGCCCACGCCTTCCAAGGGGTCCCGGGAACCCCGAACCCCGATCGCCTAAAAATTTTCCGGGCCATCAAATACGACTTAATGAACCATAGTAACAACCCCGCCATGATCGTTCCTCATTTTTTGCATTTTTCGGCTAAACAACTAGAATTCCGCGTGATTCCCATATTTTTGTGTGTTATAGCCCACGCCTTCCGAGTGGTCCCGGGACCTCCTGACCCCGATCGCCTCATATTTTTCCGGACTATCAAATACAACCTAAGGAACCATAGTATCCGCCCTGCCATGATCGTTCCTCATTTTTTGCGTTTTTCGGCCAAACAACTAGCATTCCGCGCTATTCCCATATTTTCGTGTCCTATAGCCCACGCCTTCCAAGTGAACCCGGGAACTCCGGACCCCTATCGCCTAAAATATTTCCGGACTATCAAATACGACCTAAGGAACCATAGTCACCGCCCAGCCATGATCATTCCTCATTTGTTGCGTTTTTCGGCCAAAAAACTAGAATTCCGCCCGATTACAATATTTTTGTGTGCAGCCCACCCTTCCAAGTGGTTCCGGGACCCCCGGACCCCGATCGCCTAAAATTTTTCCGGGCCGTCAAGTACAACTAAGGAACCATAGTAACCGCCCCGCCATCATCGTTTCTCATTTTTTGCATTTTTCGGCCAAAAAACTAGAATTACGCCCGATTCCCATATTTTCGTGTGCTATACCCACGCCTTCCAAGTGGTCCCGGGAGCCGCAGACCCCTATCGCCTAAAATTTTTCCGGACTATCAAATACGACCTAAGGTACCATAGTCACCGCCCCACCATGATCGTTCCAAATGCTTTGCATTTTTCGGCCAAAAACTAGAACTTCGCGCGATTTGCATATTTTAGTGTGCTATAGCTTACGCCTTCCGAGTGGTCCCGGGAGCCGTGGACCCCGATTGCTTAAAATTTCCGGGCCATCAAATACGACCTAAGGAACCATAGTCACCGCCCCGATATGATCGTTCCTCATTTATTGCGTTTTTCGGCCAAAAAACTAGAATTTCGCTCGATTACCATATTTTTGTGTGCGCCCACGCATTCCGAGTGGGCCGGTCCGCCGGACTCGGATCGCTTAAAAAATTTTCGGGCCATCAATTAGGACCTAATGAACCATAGTCACCGCCTCGCCATGATCCTTCCTCATTTTTTGCATTTTTTGGCCAAAAAACTAGAATTCCGCCCGATTCCCATATTTTTGTATGCTATCGCCCAAGCCTTCCGAGTGGGTCGGGCTCCCCGGAGCCGGATCGCCTAAAAATTTTCCGGACTATCAAATACGACCTAAGGAACCATAGTCACCGCCCCACCATGATCGTTCCTAGTCTTTTGCGTTTTTCAGCAAAAAAACTAGAATTCCGCGTGATTTCCATATTTTCGTGTGCTTTAGCCCACGCCTTCCAAGGGGTCCCGGGAACCCCGAACCCCGATCGCCTAAAAATTTTCCGGGCCATCAAATACGACTTAATGAACCATAGTAACAACCCCGCCATGATCGTTCCTCATTTTTTGCATTTTTCGGCTAAACAACTAGAATTCCGCGTGATTCCCATATTTTTGTGTGTTATAGCCCACGCCTTCCGAGTGGTCCCGGGACCTCCTGACCCCGATCGCCTCATATTTTTCCGGACTATCAAATACAACCTAAGGAACCATAGTATCCGCCCCGCCATGATCGTTCCTCATTTTTTCCGTTTTTCGGCCAAACAACTAGCATTCCGCGCTATTCCCATATTTTCGTGTCCTATAGCCCACGCCTTCCAAGTGAACCCGGGAACTCCGGACCCCTATCGCCTAAAATATTTCCGGACTATCAAATACGACCTAAGGAACCATAGTCACCGCCCAGCCATGATCATTCCTCATTTGTTGCGTTTTTCGGCCAAAAAACTAGAATTCCGCCCGATTATAATATTTTTGTGTGCAGCCCACCCTTCCAAGTGGTTCCGGGACCCCCGGACCCCGATCGCCTAAAATTTTTCCGGGCCATCAAATACAACTAAGGAACCATAGTAACCGCCCCGCCATCATCGTTTCTCATTTTTTGCATTTTTCGGCCAAAAAACTAGAATTACGCCCGATTCCCATATTTTCGTGTGCTATACCCACGCCTTCCAAGTGGTCCCGGGAGCCGCAGACCCCTATCGCCTAAAATTTTTCCGGACTATCAAGTACGACCTAAGGTACCATAGTCACCGCCCCACCATGATCGTTCCAAATGCTTTGCATTTTTCGGCCAAAAACTAGAACTTAGCGCGATTTGCATATTTTAGTGTGCTATAGCTTACGCCTTCCGAGTGGTCCCGGGAGCCGTGGACCCCGATTGCTTAAAATTTCCGGGCCATCAAATACGACCTAAGGAACCATAGTCACCGCCCCGATATGATCGTTCCTCATTTATTGCGTTTTTCGGCCAAAAAACTAGAATTTCGCTCGATTACCATATTTTTGTGTGCGCCCACGCATTCCGAGTGTGCCGGGCCACCGGACTCAGATCGCTTAAAATTTTTTCGGGCCATCAATTAGGACCTAATGAACCATAGTCACCGCCTCGCCATGATCCTTCCTCATTTTTTGCATTTTTTGGCCAAAAAAAGAATTCCGCCCGATTCCCATATTTTTGTATGCTATTGCCCACGCCTTCCGAGTTGGTCGGGCCCCCCGGAGCCGGATCACCTAACAATTTTCCGGACTATCAAATACGACCTAAGGAACCATAGTCACCGGCCCGCCATGATCGTTCCTAGTCTTTTGCATTTTTCAGCCAAAAAACTAGAATTCCGCGCGATTTCCATATTTTCGTGTGCTTTAGCCCACGCCTTCCAAGGGGTCCCGGGAACCCCGAACCCCGATCGCCTAAAAATTTTCCGGGTCATTAAATACGACTTAAGGAACAATAGTAACCACCCCACCATGATCGTTCCTCATTTTTTGCGTTTTTCGGCCAAACAACTAGAATTCCGCATGATTCCCATATTTTTGTTTGTTATAGCCCACGCCTTCCGAGTGGTCCTGGGACCTCCTGACCCCTATCGCCAAATATTTTTACGGACTATCAAATACGACCTAAGGAACCATAGTATCCGCCCCGCCATGATCGTTCCTCATTTTTTCCGTTTTTCGGCCAAACAACTAGAATTCCGCGCGATTTCCATATTTTCGTGTGCTTTAGCCCACGCCTTCCAAGGGGTCCCGGGAATCCCGAACCCCAATCGCCTAAAAATTTTCCGGGCCATCAAATACGATCTAAGGAACCATAGTAACCTCCCCGCCATGATCGTTCCTCATTTTTTGCGTTTTTCGGCCAAACAACTAGAATTCCGTGCGATTCCCATATTTTTGTGTGCTATTGCCCACGCCTTCCGAGTGGGTCGGGCCCCCGGAGCCGGATCGCCTAAAAATTTTCCGGACTATCAAATACGACCTAAGGAACCATAGTCACCGCCCTGCCATGATCGTTCCTAGTCTTTTGCGTTTTTCAGCCAAAAAACTAGAATTCCGTGCGATTTCCATATTTTCGTGTGCTTTAGCCCACGCCTTCCAAGGGGTCCCGGGAACCCCGAACCCCGATCGCCTAAAAATTTTCCGGGCCATCAAATATGACTTAAGGAACCATAGTAACAACCCCGCCATGATCCTTCCTCATTTTTTTCGTTTTTCGGCCAAACAACTAGAATTCCGCGCGATTCCCATATTTTTGTTTGTTATAGCCCACGCCTTCCGAGTGGTCCCGGGACCTCCTGACCCCTATCGCCAAATATTTTTCTGGACTATCAAATACGACCTAAGGAACCATAGTATCCGCCCCGCCATGATCGTTCCTCATTTTTTGCGTTTTTCGGCCAAACAACTAGAATTCCGCGCGATTTCCATATTTTCGTGTGCTTTAGCCCACGCCTTCCAAGGTGTCCCGGGAATCCCGAACCCCGATCTCCTAAAAATTTTCCGGGCCATCAAATACGACCTAAGGAACCATAGTAACCTCCCCGCCATGATCGTTCCTCATTTTTTGCATTTTTCGGCCAAACAACTAGAATTCCGCGCGATTCCCATATTTTTATGTGCTATTGCCCACGCCTTCCGAGTGGGCCGGGCCGCCGGACTCGGATGGCCTAAAAAATTTTCGGGCCATCAATTAGGACCTGATGAACCATAGTCACCGCCTCGCCATGATCGTTCCTCATTTTTTGCATTATTCGGCCAAACAACTAGAATTCCGCGCGATTCCCATATTTTTGTGTGTTATAGCCCACGCCTTCCGAGTGGTCCCGGGACCTCCTGACCCCTATCGCCTAATATTTTTCCGGACTATCAAATACAACCTAAGGATCCATAGTATCCGCCCCGCCATGATCGTTCCTCATTTTTTGCGTTTTTCGGCCAAACAACTAGCATTCCGCGCGATTCCCATATTTTCGTGTCCTATAGCCCACGCCTTCCAAGTGAACCCGGGAACTCCGGACCCCTATCGCCTAAAATTTTTCCGGACTATCAAATATGACCTAAGGAACCATAGTCACCGCCCAGCCATGATCATTCCTCATTTGTTGCGTTTTTCGGCCAAAAAACTAGAATTCCGCCCGATTACAATATTTTTGTGTGCTATTGCCCACCCTTCCAAGTGGTTCCGGGACCCCCGGACCCCGATCGCCTAAAATTTTTCCGGGCCGTCAAATACGACCTAAGGAACCATAGTAACCGCCCCGCCATCATCGTTTCTCATTTTTTGCATTTTTCGGCCAAAAAACTAGAATTACGCCCGATTCCCATATTTTCGTGTGCTATACCCACGCCTTCCAAGTGGTCCGGGGAGCCGCGGACCCCGATCGCCTAAAATTTTTCCGGACTATCAAATACGACCTAAGGTACCATAGTCACCGCCCCACCATGATCGTTCCAAATGCTTTGCATTTTTCGGCCAAAAACTAGAACTTCGCGCGATTTGCATATTTTAGTGTGCTATAGCTTACGCCTTCCGAGTGGTCCCGGGAGCCGTGGACCCCGATTGCCTAAAGTTTTTCGGGCCATCAAATATGACCTAAGGAACCATAGTCACCGCCCCGATATGATCGTTCCTCATTTATTGCGTTTTTCGGCCAAAAAACTAGAATTTCGCTCGATTACCATATTTTTGTGTGCGCCCACGCATTCCGAGTGTGCCGGGCCACCGGACTCGGATTGCTTAAAATTTTTTCGGGCCATCAATTAGGACCTAATGAACCATAGTCACCGCCTCGCCATGATCCTTCCTCATTTTTTGCATTTTTTGGCCAAAAAAAGAATTCCGCCCGATTCCCATATTTTTATATGCTATCGCCCACGCCTTCCGAGTTGGTCGGGCCCCCCGGAGCCGGATCACCTAACAATTTTTCGGACTATCAAATACGACCTAAGGAACCATAGTCACCGGCCCGCCATGATCGTTCCTAGTCTTTTGCATTTTTCAGCCAAAAAACTAGAATTCCGCGCGATTTCCATATTTTCGTGTGCTTTAGCCCACGCCTTCCAAGGGGTCCCGGGAACCCCGAACCCCGATCGCCTAAAAATTTTCCGGGTCATTAAATACGACTTAAGGAACCATAGTAACCACCCCACCATGATCGTTCCTCATTTTTTGCGTTTTTCGGCCAAACAACTAGAATTCCGCATGATTCCCATATTTTTGTTTGTTATAGCCCACGCCTTCCGAGTGGTCTTTGGACCTCCTGACCCCTATCGCCAAATATTTTTACGGACTATCAAATACGACCTAAGGAACCATAGTATCCGCCCAGCCATGATCGTTCTTCATTTTTTCCATTTTTCGGCCAAACAACTAGAATTCCGCGCGATTTCCATATTTTCGTGTGCTTTAGCCCACGCCTTCCAAGGGGTCCCGGGAATCCCGAACCCCAATCGCCTAAAAATTTTCCGGGCCATCAAATACGATCTAAGGAACCATAGTAACCTCCCCGCCATGATCGTTCCTCATTTTTTGCGTTTTTCGGCCAAACAACTAGAATTCCACGCGATTCCCATATTTTTGTGTGCTATTGCCCACGCCTTCCGAGTGGGTCGGGCCCCCGGAGCCGGATCGCCTAAAAATTTTCCGGACTATCAAATACGACCTAAGGAACCATAGTCACCGCCCTGCCATGATCGTTCCTAGTCTTTTGCGTTTTTCAGCCAAAAAACTAGAATTCCGCGCGATTTCCATATTTTCGTGTGCTTTAGCCCACGCCTTCCAAGGGGTCCCGGGAACCCCGATCGCCTAAAAATTTTCCGGGCCATCAAATATGACTTAAGGAACCATAGTAACAACCCCGCCATGATCCTTCCTCATTTTTTTCGTTTTTCGGCCAAACAACTAGAATTCCGCGCGATTCCCATATTTTTGTTTGTTATAGCCCACGCCTTCCGAGTGGTCCCGGGACCTCCTGACCCCTATCGCCAAATATTTTTCTGGACTATCAAATACGACCTAAGGAACCATAGTATCCGCCCCGCCATGATCGTTCCTCATTTTTTTGCGTTTTTCGGCCAAACAACTAGAATTCCGCGCGATTTCCATATTTTCGTGTGCTTTAGCCCACGCCTTCCAAGGGGTCCCGGGAATCCCGAACCCCGATCTCCTAAAAATTTTCCGGGCCATCAAATACGACCTAAGGAACCATAGTAACCTCCCCGCCATGATCGTTCCTCATTTTTTGCATTTTTCGGCCAAACAACTAGAATTCCGCGCGATTCCCATATTTTTATGTGCTATTGCCCACGCCTTCCGAGTGGGCCGGGCCGCCGGACTCGGATGGCCTAAAAAATTTTCGGGCCATCAATTAGGACCTGATTAACCATAGTCACCGCCTCGCCATGATCGTTCCTCATTTTTTGCATTATTCGGCCAAACAACTAGAATTCCGCGCGATTCCCATATTTTTGTGTGTTATAGCCCACGCCTTCCGAGTGGTCCCGGGACCTCCTGACCCCTATCGCCTAATATTTTTCCGGACTATCAAATACAACCTAAGGATCCATAGTATCCGCCCCGCCATGATCGTTCCTCATTTTTTGCGTTTTTCGGCCAAACAACTAGCATTCCGCGCGATTCCCATATTTTCGTGTCCTATAGCCCATGCCTTCCAAGTGAACCCGGGAACTCCGGACCCCTATCGCCTAAAATTTTTCCGGACTATCAAATATGACCTAAGGAACCATAGTCACCGCCCAGCCATGATCATTCCTCATTTGTTGCGTTTTTCGGCCAAAAAACTAGAATTCCGCCCGATTACAATATTTTTGTGTGCTATTGCCCACCCTTCCAAGTGGTTCCGGGACCCCCGGACCCCGATCGCCTAAAATTTTTCCGGGCCGTCAAATACGACCTAAGGAACCATAGTAACCGCCCCGCCATCATCGTTTCTCATTTTTTGCATTTTTCGGCCAAAAAACTAGAATTACGCCCGATTCCCATATTTTCGTGTGCTATACCCACGCCTTCCAAGTGGTCCGGGGAGCCGCGGACCCCGATCGCCTAAAATTTTTCCGGACTATCAAATACGACCTAAGGTACCATAGTCACCGCCCCACCATGATCGTTCCAAATGCTTTGCATTTTTCGGCCAAAAACTAGAACTTCGCGCGATTTGCATATTTTAGTGTGCTATAGCTTACGCCTTCCGAGTGGTCCCGGGAGCCGTGGACCCCGATTGCCTAAAGTTTTTCGGGCCATCAAATATGACCTAAGGAACCATAGTCACCGCCCCGATATGATCGTTCCTCATTTATTGCGTTTTTCGGCCAAAAAACTAGAATTTCGCTCGATTACCATATTTTTGTGTGCGCCCACGCATTCCGAGTGTGCCGGGCCACCGGACTCGGATTGCTTAAAATTTTTTCGGGCCATCAATTAGGACCTAATGAACCATAGTCACCGCCTCGCCATGATCCTTCCTCATTTTTTGCATTTTTTGGCCAAAAAAAGAATTCCGCCCGATTCCCATATTTTTATATGCTATCGCCCACGCCTTCCGAGTTGGTCGGGCCCCCCGGAGCCGGATCACCTAACAATTTTTCGGACTATCAAATACGACCTAAGGAACCATAGTCACCGGCCCGCCATGATCGTTCCTAGTCTTTTGCATTTTTCAGCCAAAAAACTAGAATTCCGCGCGATTTCCATATTTTCGTGTGCTTTAGCCCACGCCTTCCAAGGGGTCCGGGAACCCCGAACCCCGATCGCCTAAAAATTTTCCGGGTCATTAAATACGACTTAAGGAACCATAGTAACCACCCCACCATGATCGTTCCTCATTTTTTGCGTTTTTCGGCCAAACAACTAGAATTCCGCATGATTCCCATATTTTTGTTTGTTATAGCCCACGCCTTCCGAGTGGTCTTTGGACCTCCTGACCCCTATCGCCAAATATTTTTACGGACTATCAAATACGACCTAAGGAACCATAGTATCCGCCCAGCCATGATCGTTCTTCATTTTTTCCATTTTTCGGCCAAACAACTAGAATTCCGCGCGATTTCCATATTTTCGTGTGCTTTAGCCCACGCCTTCCAAGGGGTCCCGGGAATCCCGAACCCCAATCGCCTAAAAATTTTCCGGGCCATCAAATACGATCTAAGGAACCATAGTAACCTCCCCGCCATGATCGTTCCTCATTTTTTGCGTTTTTCGGCCAAACAACTAGAATTCCACGCGATTCCCATATTTTTGTGTGCTATTGCCCACGCCTTCCGAGTGGGTCGGGCCCCCGGAGCCGGATCGCCTAAAAATTTTCCGGACTATCAAATACGACCTAAGGAACCATAGTCACCGCCCTGCCATGATCGTTCCTAGTCTTTTGCGTTTTTCAGCCAAAAACTAGAATTCCGCGCGATTTCCATATTTTCGTGTGCTTTAGCCCACGCCTTCCAAGGGGTCCCGGGAACCCCGATCGCCTAAAAATTTTCCGGGCCATCAAATATGACTTAAGGAACCATAGTAACAACCCCGCCATGATCCTTCCTCATTTTTTTCGTTTTTCGGCCAAACAACTGGAATTCCGCGCGATTCCCATATTTTTGTTTGTTATAGCCCACGCCTTCCGAGTGGTCCCGGGACCTCCTGACCCCTATCGCCAAATATTTTTCTGGACTATCAAATACGACCTAAGGAACCATAGTATCCGCCCCGCCATGATCGTTCCTTATTTTTTGCGTTTTTCGGCCAAACAACTAGAATTCCGCGCGATTTCCATATTTTCGTGTGCTTTTGCCCACGCCTTCCAAGGGGTCCCGGGAATCCCGAACCCCGATCGCCTAAAAATTTTCCGGGCCATCAAATACGACCTAAGGAACCATAGTAACCTCCCCGCCATGATCGTTCCTCATTTTTTGCGTTTTTCGGCCAAACAACTAGAATTCCGCGCGATTCCCATATTTTTGTGTGCTATTGCCCACGCCTTCCGAGTGGGCCGGGCCGCCGGACTCGGATGGCCTAAAAAATTTTCGGGCCATCAATTAGGACCTGATGAACCATAGTCACCGCCTCGCCATGATCCTTCCTCATTTTTTGCATTATTCGGCCAAACAACTAGAATTCCGCGCGATTCCCATATTTTTGTGTGTTATAGCCCACGCCTTCCGAGTGGTCCCGGGACCTCCTGACCCCTATCGCCTAATATTTTTCCGGACTATCAAATACAACCTAAGGATCCATAGTATCCGCCCCGCCATGATCGTTCCTCATTTTTTGCGTTTTTCGGCCAAACAACTAGCATTCCGCGCGATTCCCATATTTTCGTGTCCTATAGCCCACGCCTTCCAAGTGAACCCGGGAACTCCGGACCCCTATCGCCTAAAATTTTTCCGGACTATCAAATATGACCTAAGGAACCATAGTCACCGCCCAGCCATGATCATTCCTCATTTGTTGTGTTTTTCGGCCAAAAAACTAGAATTCCGCCCGATTACAATATTTTTGTGTGCAGCCCACCCTTCCAAGTGGTTCCGGGACCCCCGGACCCCGATCGCCTAAAAATTTTCCGGGCCGTCAAATACAACTAAGGAACCATAGTAACCGCCCCGCCATCATCGTTTCTCATTTTTTGCATTTTTCTGTCAAAAAACTAGAATTACGCCAGATTCCCATATTTTCGTGTGCTATACCCATGCCTTCCAAGTGGTCCGGGGAGCCGCGGACCCCGATCGCCTAAAATTTTTCCGGACTATCAAATACGACCTAAGGTACCATAGTCACCGCCCCACCATGATCGTTCCAAATGCTTTGCATATTTCGGCCAAAAACTAGAACTTCGCGCGATTTGCATATTTTAGTGTGCTATAGCTTACGCCTTCCGAGTGGTCCCGGGAGCCGTGGACCCCGATTGCCTAAAATTTTCCGGGCCATCAAATACGACCTCAGGAACCATAGTCACCGCCCCGATATGATCGTTCCTCATTTATTGCGTTTTTCGTCCAAAAAACTAGAATTTTGCTCGATTACCATATTTTTGTGTGCGCCCACGCATTCCGAGTGGGCCGGGCCGCCGGACTCGGATCGCTTAAAATTTTTTCAGGCCATCAATTAGGACCTAATGAACCATAGTCACCGCCTCGCCATGATCCTTCCTCATTTTTTGCAGTTTTTGGCCAAAAAACTAGAATTCTGCCCGATTCCCATATTTTTGTATGCTATCGCCCACGCCTTCCGAGTGGGTCGCGCCCCCGGAGCCGGATCGCCTAAAAATTTTCCGGACTATCAAATATGACCTAAGGAACCATAGTCACCGCCCCGCCATGATCGTTCCTAGTCTTTTGCGTTTTTCAGCCAAAAAACTAGAATTCCGCGCGATTTCCATATTTTCGTGTGCTAAATTTTGCTCACGCCTTCCAAGGGGTCCCGGGAACCCCAAACCCCGATCGCCTAAAAATTTTCTGGGCCATCAAATACGACCTAAGGAACCATAGTAACCACCCCGCCATGATCGTTCCTCATTATTTGCGTTTTTCGGCCAAACAACTAGAATTCCGCGCGATTCCCATATTTTTGTTTGTTATAGCCCACGCCTTCCGAGTGGTCCCGGGACCTCCTGACCCCTATCGCCAAGTATTTTTCTGGACTATCAAATACGACCTAAGGAACCATAGTATCCGCCCCGCCAGGATCGTTCCTCATTTTTTGCATTTTTCGGCCAAACAACTAGAATTCCGCGCGATTCCCATATTTTTGTGTGTTATAGCCCACACCTTCCGAGTGGTCCCGGGACCTCCAGACCCCTATCGCCTAAAATTTTTCCGGACTATCAAATATGACCTAAGGAACCATAGTATCCGCCCCGCCATGATCGTTCCTCATTTTTTGCGTTTTTCGGCCAAACAACTAGAATTCCGCGCGATTCCCATATTTTTATGTGTTATAGCCCACACGTTCCGAGTGGTCCGGGGACCTCCGGACCCCTATCGCCTAAAATTTTTTCGGACTATCAAATATGACCTAAGGAACCATAGTATCCGCCCCGCCATGATCGTTCCTCATTTTTTGCGTTTTTCGGCCAAACAACTAGAATTCCGCTCTATCCCATATTTTTATGTGTTATAGCCCACGCCTTCCGAGTGGTCCCGGGTCTCCGGACCCCTATCGCCTAAAATTTTTCCGGACTATCAAATAAGACCTAAGGATTCATAGTCACCGCCCAGCCATGATCGTTCCTAGTTTTTTCTATTTTTCGGCCAAAAAACTAGAATTTCGCGCGATTCACATATTTTCGTGTCCTATAGCCCACTCCTTTGAAGTGAACCCGGGAACTCCGGACCCCTATCGCCTAAAATTTTTCCGGACTAACAAATACGACCTAAGAAACCATAGTCACCGCCTAGCCATGATCATTCCTCATTTGTTGCGTTTTTCGACCAAAAACTAGAATTCCGCCCGATTACAATATTTTTGTGTGCTATTGCCCACCCTTCCAAGTGGTTCCGGGACCCCAGGACCCCGATCGCCTAAAAATTTTCCAGGCCATCAAATACGACCTAAGGAACCATAGTAACCACCCCGCCATCATCGTTTCTCATTTTTTGCATTTTTCGGCCAAAAAATTAGAATTACGCCCGATTCCCATATTTTCGTGTGCTATACCCACGCCTTCCAAGTGGTCCGGGGAGCCGCGGACCCCGATCGCCTAAAATTTTTCCGGACTATCAAATACGACCTAAGAAACCATAGTCACCGCCCCACCATGATCGTTCCAAATGCTTTGCATTGTTCGGCCAAAAAATTAGAACTCCGCGCGATTTGCATATTTTAGTGTGCTATAGCTTACGCCTTCCGAGTGGTCCCGGGAGCCCCGAACCCCGATCGCCTAAAAATTTTCGGGGGAATCAAATACGACCTAAGGAACCATAGTAACCACCCCGCCATGATCGTTCCTCATTTTTTGCGTTTTTCGGCCAAACAACTAGCATTCCGCGCGATTCCCATATTTTCGTGTGTTATAGCCCACGCCTTCCAAGTGGTCCCGGGACCTCCTGACCCCTATCGCCTAATATTTTTTCGGACTATCCCATATGACCTAAGGAACCATAGTATCCGCTCCGCCATGATCGTTCCTCATTTTTTGCGTTTTTCGGCCAAACAACTAGAATTCCGCGCGATTCCCATATTTTTGTTTATTATAGCCCACGCCTTCCGAGTGGTACCGGGACCTCCTGACCCCTATCGCCAAGTATTTTTCTGGACTACCAAATACGACCTAAGGAACCATAGTATCCGCCCCGCCAGGATCGTTCCTCATTTTTTGCGTTTTTCGGCCAAACAGCTAGAATTCCGCGCGATTCCCATATTTTTGTGTGTTATAGCCCACACCTTCCGAGTGGTCCCGGGACCTCCGGACCCCTATCGCCTAAAATTTTTCCGGACTATCAAATATGACCTAAGGAACCATAGTATCCGCCGCGCCATGATCATTCCTCATTTTTTGCGTTTTTCGGCCAAACAACTAGAATTCCGCGCGATTCCCATATTTATGTGTGTTATAGCCCACACCTTCCGAGTGGTCCCGGGACCTCCGGACCCCTATCGCCTAAAATTTTTGCGGACTATCAAATATGACATAAGGAACCATAGTATCCTCCCCTCCATGATCGTTCCTCATTTTTTGCGTTTTTCGGCCAAACAACTAGAATTCCGCGCGATTCCCATATTTTTGTGTGTTATAGCCCACGACTTCCGAGTGGTCCCGGGACCTCCTGACCCCTATCGCCTAATATTTTTTCGGACTATCAAATACGACCTAAGGAACCATAGTATCCGCCCCGCCATGATCGTTCCTCATTTTTTGCGTTTTTCGGCCAAACAACTAGAATTCCGCGCGATTCCCATATTTTTGTGTGTTATAGCCCACGCCTTCCGAGTGGTCCCGGGACCTCCTGACCCCTATCGCCAAGTATTTTTCCGGACTATCAAATACCACCTAAGGAACCATAGTATCCGACCCGCCAGGATCGTTCCTCATTTTTTGCGTTTTTCGGCCAAATAACTAGAATTCCGCGCGATTCCCATATTTTTGTGTGTTATAGCCCACACGTTCCGAGTGGTCCCGGGACCTCCGGACCCCTATCGCCTAAATTTTTTTCGGACTATCAAATACGACCTAAGGAACCATAGTCACCGCCCAGCCATGATCATTCCTCATTTGTTGCGTTTTTCGACCAAAAAACTAGAATTCCGCCCGATTACAATATTTTTGTGTGCTATTGCCCACCCTTCTAAGTGGTTCCGGGACCCCCGGACCCCGATCGCCTAAAATTTTTTCGGGCCGTCAAATACGACCTAAGGAACCATAGTAACCACCCCGCCATCATCGTTTCTCATTTTTTGCATTTTTCGGCCAAAAAACTAGAATTACGCCCGATTCCCATATTTTCGTGTGCTATACCCACGCCTTCCAAGTGGTCCGGGGAGCCGCGGACCCCGATCGCCTAAAATTTTTCCGGACTATCAAATACGACCTAAGGTACCATAGTCACCGCCCCACCATGATCGTTCCAAATGCTTTGCATTTTTCGGCCAAAAAACTAGAACTCCGCGCGATTTGCATATTTTAGTGTGCTATAGCTTACGCCTTCCGAGTGGTCTCGGGAGCCGTGGACCCCGATCGCCTAAAATTATCCGGGCCATCAAATACGACCTAAGGAACCATAGTCACCGCCCCGCCATGATCGTTCCTCATTTATTGCATTTTTCGGCCAAAAAACTAGAATTCCGCTCGATTACCATATTTTTGTGTGCGCCCACGCCTTCCGAGTGGGCCGGGCTGCCGGACTCGGATCGCCTAAAAAATTTTCGGGCCATCAATTAGGACCTAAGGAACCATATTCAGCGCCTCGCCATGATCGTTCCTGGTCTTTTGCGTTTTTCAGCCAAAAAACTATAATTCCACGCGATTTCCATATTTTCGTGTGCTTTAGCCCACGCCTTCCAAGGGGTCCCGGGAACCCCGAACCCCGATCGCCTAAAAATTTTCCGGGAAATCAAATATGACCTAAGGAACCATAGTAACCACCCCGCCATGATCGTTCCTCATTTTTTGCGTTTTTCGGCCAAACAACTAGAATTCCGCGCGATTCCCATATTTTTGTGTTATAGCCCACGCCTTCCGAGTGGTCCCGGGACCTCCTGACCCCCTATCGCCTAAAATTTTTCCGGACTATCAAATACGACCTAAGGAATTATAGTATCCGCCCCGCCATGATCGTTCCTCATTTTTTGCGTTTTTCGGCCAAACAACTAGAATTCCGCGCGATTCCCATATTTTTGTGTGTTATAGCCCACGCCTTCCGAGTGGTCCCGGGACCTCCGGACCCCTATCGCCTAATATTTTTCCGGACTATCAAATAAGACCAAAGGAACCATAGTCACCGCCCTGCCAAGATCTTTCCACATTTTTTGCATGTTACTGAAAAAGACCTAGAATTTCGCCCGATTCCCATATTTTCGTGTGCTATACCCACGCATTCCGAGTGGTCCCAAGAGCCGCGGACCCCGATCGCCTAAAATTTTTCCGGGCAATCAAATACGACCTAAGGAACCATAGTATCCGCCCTGCCATGATCGTTCCTTATTTTTGGCGTTTTTCGGCCAAACAACTAGAATTACGCGCGATTCCCACATTTTTGTGTGTTATAGCCCACACCTTCCGAGTGGTCCCGGGACCTCCGGACCCCTATCGCCTAAAATTTTTCCGGACTATCAAATACGGCCTAAGGAACCATAGTGACCGCCCAGCCATGATCATTCCTCATTTGTTGCATTTTTCGGCCAAAAAACTAGAATTTCGCCCGATTACAATATTTTTGTGTGCTATTGCCCACCTTTGCAAGTGGTTTCGGGACCCCCGGACCCCGATCGCCTAAAATTTTTCCGGGCCGTCAAATACGACCTAAGGAACCATAGTAACTGCCCCGCCATCATCGTTTCTCATTTTTTGCATTTTTCGGCAAAAAAACTAGAATTACGCCCGATTCCCATATTTTCGTGTGCTATACCCGCGCTTTCCAAGTGGTCCGGGGAGCCGCGAACCCAGATCGCCTAAAATTTTTCCGGACTATCAAATACGACCTAAGGTACTATAGTCACTGCCCCACCATGATCATTCCAAATGCTTTGCATTTTTCGGCCAAAAAACTAGAACTCCGCGCGATTTGCATATTTTAGTTTGCTATAGCTTACGCCTTCCGAGTGGTCCCGGGAGCCGTGGACCCCGATCACCTAAAATTTTCCGGGCCATCAAATACGACCTAAGGAACCATATTCACCGCCCCGACATGATCGTTCCTCATTTATTGTGTTTTTCGGCCAAAAAACTAGAATTTCGCTCGATTACCATATTTTTGTGTGCTATTGCCCACGCCTTCCGAGTGGGCCGGGCCACCGGACTCGGATCGCCTAAAATTTTTCCGGGCCATCAATTAGGACCTAAGGAGCCATAGTCACTGCCTCGCCATGATCGTTGCTCATTTTTTGCATTTGTTGGCCAAAAAACTAGAATTTCGCCCGATTCCCATATTTTTGTGTGCTATCGCCCACGCCTTCCGAGTGGGTCAGGGCCCCCGGAGCCGGATCGCCTAAAAATTTTCCGGACTATTAAATACGACCTAAGGAACCATAGTCACCGCCATGCTTTGCGTTTTTCATGCAAAGCATTTGGAATGATCATGGCGGGGCGGTAACTATGGTTCCTTAGGTCATATTTGATGGCCCGGAAAATTTTAGACGATCGGGGTCCACGGCTCCCGGGACCACTCGGAAGGCGTAAGCTATAGCACACGAAAATATGGTAATCGGGCGAAATTCTAGGTCTTTTTCAGTAACATGCAAAAAATGTGGAAAGATCTTGGCAGGGCGGTGACTATGGTTCCTTTGGTCTTATTTGATTGTCCGAAAATATATTTGGCGATAGGGGTCCATAGGTCCCGGGACCACTAGGAAGGCGTGGGCTATAACACACAAAAATATGGGAATCGCGCGGAATTCTAGTTGTTTGGCCGAAAAACGCAAAAATGAGGAACGATCATGGCGGGGTGGTTACTATGGTTCCTTAGATCGTATTTGATGGCCCAGAAAAATTTTAGGCGATCGGGGTTCGGGGTTTCCGGGACCCCTTGGAAGGCGTGGGCTTTCACGAAAATATGGAAATCGCTCGAAATTCTAGTTTTTTCGCTGAATAACACAAAAGACTAGGAACGATCATGGTGGGGCGGTGACTATGGTTCCTTAGGTCGTCTTTGATAGTCCGGAAAATTTTTAGGCGATCCGGCTCCGGGGGGCCCGACCCACTCGGAAGGCGTGGGCGATAGTACACAAAAAGATGGGAATCGGGCGGAATTCTAGTTTTTTGGATAAAAAATGCAAAAAATAAGGAACGATCATGGCGAGGTGGTGACTATGGTTCCTTAGGTCCTAATTGATGGCCCGAACATTTTTAGGCGATCCGAGTTCGGCGGCCCGGCCCACTCGGAAGGCGCAAGCTATAGCACACAAAAATATGCAAATCGCGTGGAGTTCTAGTTTTTTGGCCGAAGAATGCAAAGCATTTGGAACGATCATGGTGGGGCAGTGACTATGGTACCTTAGGTCGTATTTTATAGTCCGGAAAATTTATAGGCGATCGGGGTCCGCGGCTCCCCGGACCACTTGGAAGGCGTGGGTATAGCACACGAAAATATGGGAATCAGGCGTAATTCTAGTTTTTCGGCCAAAAAATGCAAAAAATCAGAAACTATCATGGCTGGGCGGTGACTATGGTTCCTTAGGTCTTATTTGATAGTCCGGAAAAATTTTACGCGATAGGGGTCCGTAGACCCGGGACCACTCGGAAGGCGTGGGCTATAACACAAAAAAATATGGGATCGCGCAAAATTCTAGTTGTTTGGCCGAAAAATGCAAAAAATGAGGAACGATCATGGCGGGGCGGATACTATGGTTCCTTAGGTCATATTTGATAGTCCGGAAAAATTTTAGGCGATAGGGGTCAGGAGGTCCCGGGACCACTCGGAAGGCGTGGGCTATAACACACAAAAATATGGGAATCGCGCGGAATTCTAGTTGTTTGGCCGAAAAACGCAAAAAATGAGGAACGATCATGGCGGGGTGGTTACTATGGTTCCTTAGATCGTATTTGATGGCCCGGAAAATTTTTAGGCGATCGGGGTTCGGGGTTCCCGGGACCCTTGGAAGGCGTGGGCTAAAGCACCCGAAAATATGGAAATCGCGCGGAATTCTAGTTTTTTGGCTGAATAACACAAAAGACAAGGAACGATCATGGCAGGGCGGTGACTATGGTTCCTTAGGTCGTATTTGATAGTCCGGAAAATTTTTAGGCGATCCGGCTCCGGGGTAGCCCGACCCACTTGGAAGGCGTGGGCGATAGCACACAAAAATATGGGAATCGGGCGGAATTCTAGTTTTTTGGCCAAAAAATGCAAAAAATGAGGAACGATCATGGCGAGGCGGTGACTATGGTTCCTTAGGTCGTAATTGATGGCCCGAAAAGTTTTTAGGCGATCCGAATCCGGTGGCCCGGCCCATTCGAAAGGCGTGGGCCCACACAAAAATATGGTAATCGAGCGGAATTCTAGTTTTTTGGCCGAAAAACGCAATAAATAAGGAACGATCATGGCATGGTGGTGACTATGGTTCCTTAGGTCGTATTTGATGGCCCGGAAAATTTTAGGCGATCGGGGTCCACGGCTCCAGGGACCACTCGGAAGGCGTAAGCTATAGCACACGAAAATATGCAAATCGCGCGGAGTTCTAGTTTTTTGGCCAAAAAATACAAAGCATTTGGAACGATCATGGTTGGGCGGTGACTATGGTACCTTAGGTCGTATTTGATAGTCCGGAAAAATATTAGGCGATAGGGGTCCTGAGACCCGGGACCACTCGGAAGGCGTGGGCTATAACACACAAAAATATGGAAATCGCATGGAATTCTAGTTATTTGGCCGAAAAACGCAAAAAATGAGGAACGATCATGGCTGGGAGGTGACTATGGTTCCTTAGGTCTTATTTGATAGTCCGGAAAAATTTTAGGCGATAGGGGTCCGGAGACCCGGGACCACTCGGAAGGCGTGGGCTATAACACAAAAAAATATGGGATCGCGCGAAATTCTAGTTGTTTGGCCGAAAAATGCAAAAAATGAGGAACGATCATGGCGGGGTGGTTACTATGCTTCCTTATGTCATATTTGATGGCCCGGAAAATTTTTAGGCGATCGGGGTTCGGGGTTCCCGGGACCCCTTGGAAGGCATGGGCTAAAGCACACGAAAATATGGAAATCGCGCGGAATTCTAGTTTTTTGGCTGAAATACGCAAAAGACTAGGAACGATCATGGCGGGGCAGTGAGTATGGTTCCTTAGGTCGTATTTGATAGTCCAGAAAATTTTTAGGCGATCCGGCTCCGGGGGGCCCGATCCACTCGGAAGTCGTGGGCGATAGCACACAAAAATATTGGAATTGGGCGGAATTCTAGTTTTTTGGCCAAAAAATCCAAAAACTGAGGAACGATCATGGCGAGGTGGTGACTATGGTTCCTTAGGTCCTAATTGATGGCCCGAACATTTTTTAGGCGATCCGAGTCCGGCGGGCCGGCCCACTCGGAAGGCGTGGGCGCACACAAAAATATGGTAATCGAGCGGAATTCTTAGTTTTTTGGCCGAAAAACGCAACAAATGAGGAATGATCAAGGCTGGGCGGTGACTATGGTTCCTTAGGTCGTATTTGATAGTCCGGAAAATTTTTAGGCGATAGGGGTCCGGAGTTCCCGGGTTCACTTGGAAGGCGTGGGCTATAGGACATGAAAATATGGGAATCGCGCGGAATTCTATTTTTTTGGCCGAAAAACGGAAAACACTAGGAACGATCATGGCTGGGCGGTGACTATGGTTCCTTAGGTCTTATTTGATAGTCCGAAAAAATTTTAGGTGATAGGGGTCCGGAGACCCGGGACCACTCGGAAGGCGTGGGCTATAACACACAAAAATATGGGATGGCGCAAAATTCTAGTTGTTTGGCCGAAAAACGCAAAAAATGAGGAACGATCATGGCGGGGTGGTTACTATGCTTCCTTATGTCATATTTGATGGCCCGGAAAATTTTTAGGCGATCGGGGTTCGGGGTTCCCGGGACCCCTTGGAAGGCGTGGGCTAAAGCACACGAAAATATGGAAATCGCGCGGAATTCTAGTTTTTTGGCTGAAAAACGCAAAAGACTAGGAACGATCATGGCGGGGCGGTGACTATGGTTCCTTAGGTCGTATTTGATAGTCCGGAAAATTTTTAGGCGATCCGGCTCCGGGGGGCCCGACCCACTCGGAAGGCGTGGGCGATAGCACACAAAAATATGGGAATCGGGCGAAATTCTAGTTTTTGCCAAAAAATACAAAAAATGAGGACCAATCATGGCGGGGCGGTGACTATGGTTCCTTAGGTCGTATTTGATGGCCCGAAAAATTTTAGGCGATCGGGGTCCACGGCTCCCGGGACCACTCGGAAGGCGTAAGCTATAGCACACGAAAATATGCAAATCGCGCGGAGTTCTAGTTTTTTGGCCGAAAAATGCAAAGAATTTGGAACGATCATGGTAGGGCAGTGACTATGGTACCTTAGGTCGTATTTGATAGTCCGGAAAATTTTTAGGCGATCGGGGTCCGCGGCTCCCCGGACCACTTGGAAGGCATGGGTATAGCACACGAAAATATGGGAATCGGGCGTAATTCTAGTTTTTTGGCCGAAAAATGCAAAAAAAGAGAAACGATGATGGCGGGGCGGTTACTATAGTTCCTTAGGTCATATTTGACGGCCCGGAAAAATTTTAGACGATCGGGGTCCGGGGGTCCCGGCACCACTTGGAAGGGTGGGCAATAGCACACAAAAATATTGTAATCGGGCGAAATTCTAGTTTTTTGGCCGAAAAACGCAACAAATGAGGAATGATCATGGCTGGGCGGTGACTATGGTTCCTTTGGTCTTATTTGATAGTCTGGAAAAATATTAGGCGATAGGGGTCAGGAGGTCCCGGGACCACTCGGAAGGCGTGGTCTATAACACACAAAAATATGGGAATCGCACGGAATTCTAGTTATTTGGCCGAAAAACGCAAAAAATGAGGAACGATCATGGCTGGGCGGTGACTATGTTCCTTAGGTCTTATTTGATAGTCCGGAAAAATTTTAGGCGATAGGGGTCCGGAGACCCGGGACCACTCGGAAGGCGTGGGCTCTAACACAAAAAAAATATGGGATCGCGCGCACTTCTAGTTGTTTGGCCGAAAAACGCAAAAAATGAGGAACGATCATGGAGGGATGGTTACTATGCTTCCTTAGGTCATATTTGATGGCCCGGAAATTTTTAGGCGATCAGGGTTCTGGGTTCCCGGGACCCCTTGGAAGGCGTGGGCTAAAGCACACGAAAATATGGAAATCGCGCGGAATTCTATTTTTTTGGCCGAAAAATGCAAAAGACTAGGAACGATCATGGCGGGGCAGTGACTATGGTTCCTTAGGTTGTATTTGATAGTCCGGAAAATTTTTAGGCAATTCGGCTCTGGGGGGCCCGACCCACTCGGAAGGCGTGGGCGATAGCACACAAAAATATGGGAATCGGGCGGAATTCTAGTTTTTTGGCCAAAAAATCCAAAAACTGAGGAACGATCATGGCGAGGTGGTGACTATGGTTCCTTAGGTCCTAATTGATGGCCCGAAAATTTTTTAGGCGATCCGAGTCCGGCGGCCCGGCCCACTCGGAAGGCGTGGGCGCACACAAAAATATGGTAATCGAGCGGAATTCTAGTTTTTTGGCCGAAAAACGCAACAAATGAGGAATGATCAAGGCTGGGCGGTGACTATGGTTCCTTAGGTCGTATTTGATAGTCCGGAAAATTTTTAGGCGATAGGGGTCCGGAGTTCCCGAGTTCACTTGGAAGGCGTGGGCTATAGGACACGAAAATATGGGAATCGCGCGGAATTCTAGTTTTTTGGCCGAAAAACGGAAAACACTAGGAACGATCATGGCTGGGCGGTAACTATGGTTCCTTAGGTCTTATTTGATAGTCCGGAAAAATTTTAGGAGATAGGGGTCCGGAGACCCGGGACCACTCGGAAGGCGTGGGCTATAACACACAAATATATGGGATGGCGCGAAATTCTAGTTGTTTGGCCAAAAAACGCAAAAAATGAGGAACGATCATGGCGGGGTGGTTACTATGGTTCCTTAGGTCGTATTTGATGGCCCGGAAAATTTTTAGGCGATCGGGGTTCGGGGTTCCCGGGACCCCTTGGATGGCGTGGGCTAAAGCACACGAAAATATGGAAATCGCGCGGAATTCTAGTTTTTTGGCCGAAAAACGCAAAAGACTAGGAACGATCATGGCGGGGCAGTAACTATGGTTCCTTAGGTCATATTTGATAGTCCGGAAAATTTTTAGGCGATCCGGCTCCGGGGGGCCCGACCCACTCGGAAGGCATGGGCGATAGCACACAAAAATATGGGAATCGGGCGGAATTCTAGTTTTTTGGCCAAAAAATGCAAAAAATAAGGAACCATCATGGCGAGGCGGTGACTATGGTTCCTTAGGTCCTAATTGATGGCCCGAAAAGTTTTTAGGCGATCCGAGTCCGGCGGCCCGGCCCATTCGGAAGGCGTGGGCGCACACAAAAATATGGTAATCGAGCGGAATTCTAGTTTTTTGGCCGAAAAATGCAATAAATAAGGAACGATCATGGCGGGGCGGTGACTATGGTTCCTTAGGTCGTATTTGATGGCCCGGAAAATTTTAGGCGATCGGGGTCCACGGCTCCAGGGACCACTCGGAAGGCGTAAGCTATAGCACAAGAAAATATGCAAATCGCGCGGAGTTCTAGTTTTTTGGCCAAAAAATACAAAGCATTTGGAACGATCATGGTTGGGCGGTGACTATGGTACCTTAGGTAGTATTTGATAGTCCGGAATAATTTTAGGCGATCGGGGTCCGCGGCTCCACGGACCACTTGGAAGGCGTGGGTATAACACACGAAAATATGGGAATCGGGCGTAATTCTAGTTTTTTGGCCGAAAAATGCAAACAATGAGAAACGATCATGGCTGGGCGGTGACTATGGTTCCTTAGGTCTTATTTGATAGTCCGGAAAAATTTTAGGCGATAGGGGTCCGGAGACCCGGGACCACTCGGAAGGCGTGGGCTATAACACAAAAAAATATGGGATCGCGCGAAATTCTAGTTGTTTGGCCGAAAAACGCAAAAAATGAGGAACGATCATGGCGAGGTGGTTACTATGCTTCCTTAGGTCATATTTGATGGCCTGGAAAAGTTTTAGGCGATCGGGGTTCGGGGTTCCCGGGACCCCTTGGAAGGCGTGGGCTAAAGCACACGAAAATATGGAAATCGCGCGGAATTCTAGTTTTTTGGCTGAAAAACGCAAAAGACTAGGAACGATCATGGCGGGGCAGTGACTATGGTTCCTTAGGTCATATTTGATAGTCCGGAAAATTTTTAGGCGATCCGGCTCCGGGGGGCCCGACCCACTTGGAAGGCATGGGCGATAGCACACAAAAATATGGGAATCGGGCGGAATTCTAGTTTTTTGGCCAAAAAATACAAAAACTGAGGAACGATCATGGCGAGGTGGTGACTATGGTTCCTTAGGTCCTAATTGATGGCCCGAAAATTTTTTAGGCGATCCTAGTCTGGCGGCCCGGCCCACTCGGAAGGCATGGGCGCACACAAAAATATGGTAATCGAGCGGAATTCTAGTTTTTTGGCCGAAAAACGCAACAAATGAGGAATGATCAAGGCTGGGCGGTGACTATGGTTCCTTAGGTCGTATTTGATAGTCCGGAAAATTTTTAGGCGATAGGGGTCCGGAGTTCCCGAGTTCACTTGGAAGGCGTGGGCTATAGGACACGAAAATATGGGAATCGCGCGGAATTCTAGTTTTTTGGCCGAAAAACGGAAAACACTAGGAACGATCATGGCTGGGCGGTAACTATGGTTCCTTAGGTCTTATTTGATAGTCCGGAAAAATTTTAGGAGATAGGGGTCCGGAGACCCGGGACCACTCGGAAGGCGTGGGCTATAACACACAAATATATGGGATGGCGCGAAATTCTAGTTGTTTGGCCAAAAAACGCAAAAAATGAGGAACGATCATGGCGGGGTGGTTACTATGGTTCCTTAGGTCGTATTTGATGGCCCGAAAAATTTTTAGGCGATCGGGGTTCGGGGTTCCCGGGACCCCTTGGATGGTGTGGGCTAAAGCACACGAAAATATGAAAATCGCGCGGAATTCTAGTTTTTTGGCCGAAAAACGCAAAAGACTAGGAACGATCATGGCGGGGCAGTAACTATGGTTCCTTAGGTCATATTTGATAGTCCGGAAAATTTTTAGGCGATCCGGCTCCGGGGGCCCGACCCACTCGGAAGGCGTGGGCGATAGCACACAAAAATATGGGAATCGGGCGGAATTCTAGTTTTTTGGCCAAAAAATGCAAAAAATAAGGAACCATCACGGCGAGGCGGTGACTATGGTTCCTTAGGTCCTAATTGATGGCCCAAAAAGTTTTTAGGCGATCCGAGTCCGGCGGCCCGGCCCATTCGGAAGGCGTGGGCGCACACAAAAATATGGTAATCGAGCGGAATTCTAGTTTTTTGGCCGAAAAATGCAATAAATAAGGAACGATCATGGCAGGGCGGTGACTATGGTTCCTTAGGTCGTATTTGATGGCCCGGAAAATTTTAGGCGATCGGGGTCCACGGCTCCAGGGACCACTCGGAAGGCGTAAGCTATAGCACAAGAAAATATGCAAATCGCGCGGAGTTCTAGTTTTTTGGCCAAAAAATACAAAGCATTTGGAATGATCATGGTTGGGCGGTGACTATGGTACCTTAGGTAGTATTTGATAGTCCGGAATAATTTTAGGCGATCGGGGTCCGCGGCTCCACGGACCACTTGGATGGCGTGGGTATAACACACGAAAATATGGGAATCGGGCGAAATTCTAGTTTTTTGGCCGAAAAATGCAAACAATGAGAAACGATCATGGCTGGGCGGTGACTATGGTTCCTTAGGTCTTATTTGATAGTCCGGAAAAATTTTAGGCGATAGGGGTCCGGAGACCCGGGACCACTCGGAAGGCGTGGGCTATAACACAAAAAATATGGGATCGCGCGAAATTCTAGTTGTTTGGTCGAAAAACGCAAAAAATGAGGAACGATCATGGCGAGGTGGTTACTATGCTTCCTTAGGTCATATTTGATGGCCTGGAAAAGTTTTAGGCGATCGGGGTTCGGGGTTCCCGGGACCCCTTGGAAGGCGTGGGCTAAAGCACACGAAAATATGGAAATCGCGCGGAATTCTAGTTTTTTGGCTGAAAAACGCAAAAGACTAGGAACGATCATGGCGGGGCAGTGACTATGGTTCCTTAGGTCATATTTGATAGTCCGGAAAATTTTTAGGCGATCCGGCTCCGGGGGCCCGACCCACTCGGAAGGCATGGGCGATAGCACACAAAAATATGGGAATCGGGCGGAATTCTAGTTTTTTGGCCAAAAAATACAAAAACTGAGGAACGATCATGGCGAGGTGGTGACTATGGTTCCTTAGGTCCTAATTGATGGCCCGAAAATTTTTTAGGCGATCCTAGTCTGGCGGCCCGGCCCACTCGGAAGGCATGGGCGCACACAAAAATATGGTAATCGAGCGGAATTCTAGTTTTTTGGCCGAAAAACGCAACAAATGAGGAATGATCAAGGCTGGGCGGTGACTATGGTTCCTTAGGTCGTATTTGATAGTCCGGAAAATTTTTAGGCGATAGGGGTCCGGAGTTCCCGAGTTCACTTGGAAGGCGTGGGCTATAGGACACGAAAATATGGGAATCGCGCGGAATTCTAGTTTTTTGGCCGAAAAACGGAAAACACTAGGAACGATCATGGCTGGGCGGTAACTATGGTTCCTTAGGTCTTATTTGATAGTCCGGAAAAATTTTAGGAGATAGGGGTCCGGAGACCCGGGACCACTCGGAAGGCGTGGGCTATAACACACAAATATATGGGATGGCGCGAAATTCTAGTTGTTTGGCCAAAAAACGCAAAAAATGAGGAACGATCATGGCGGGGTGGTTACTATGGTTCCTTAGGTCGTATTTGATGGCCCGGAAAATTTTTAGGCGATCGGGGTTCGGGGTTCCCGGGACCCCTTGGATGGCGTGGGCTAAAGCACACGAAAATATGGAAATCGCGCGGAATTCTAGTTTTTTGGCCGAAAAACGCAAAAGACTAGGAACGATCATGGCGGGGCAGTAACTATGGTTCCTTAGGTCATATTTGATAGTCCGGAAAATTTTTAGGCGATCCGGCTCCGGGGGGCCCGACCCACTCGGAAGGCGTGGGCGATAGCACATAAAAATATGGGAATCGGGCGGAATTCTAGTTTTTTGGCCAAAAAATGCAAAAAATAAGGAACCATCATGGCGAGGCGGTGACTATGGTTCCTTAGGTCCTAATTGATGGCCCGAAAAGTTTTTAGACGATCCGAGTCCGGCGGCCCGGCCCATTCGGAAGGCGTGGGCGCACACAAAAATATGGTAATCGAGCGGAATTCTAGTTTTTTGGCCGAAAAATGCAATAAATAAGGAACGATCATGGCGGGGCGGTGACTATGGTTCCTTAGGTCGTATTTGATGGCCCGGAAAATTTTAGGCGATCGGGGTCCACGGCTCCAGGGACCACTCGGAAGGCGTAAGCTATAGCACAAGAAAATATGCAAATCGCGCGGAGTTCTAGTTTTTTGGCCAAAAAATACAAAGCATTTGGAACGATCATGGTTGGGCGGTGACTATGGTACCTTAGGTAGTATTTGATAGTCCGGAATAATTTTAGGCGATCGGGGTCCGCGGCTCCACGGACCACTTGGAAGGCGTGGGTATAACACACGAAAATATGGGAATCGGGCGTAATTCTAGTTTTTTGGCCGAAAAATGCAAACAATGAGAAACGATCATGGCTGGGCGGTGACTATGGTTCCTTAGGTCTTATTTGATAGTCCGGAAAAATTTTAGGCGATAGGGGTCCGGAGACCCGGGACCACTCGGAAGGCGTGGGCTATAACACAAAAAAATATGGGATCACGCGAAATTCTAGTTGTTTGGCCGAAAAACGCAAAAAATGAGGAACGATCATGGCGAGGTGGTTACTATGCTTCCTTAGGTCATATTTGATGGCCTGGAAAAGTTTTAGGCGATCGGGGTTCGGGGTTCCCGGGACCCCTTGGAAGGCGTGGGCTAAAGCACACGAAAATATGGAAATCGCGCGGAATTCTAGTTTTTTGGCTGAAAAACGCAAAAGACTAGGAACGATCATGGCGGGGCAGTGACTATGGTTCCTTAGGTCATATTTGATAGTCCGGAAAATTTTTAGGCGATCCGGCTCCGGGGGCCCGACCCACTCGGAAGGCATGGGCGATAGCACACAAAAATATGGGAATCGGGCGGAATTCTAGTTTTTTGGCCAAAAAATACAAAAACTGAGGAACGATCATGGCGAGGTGGTGACTATGGTTCCTTAGGTCCTAATTGATGGCCCGAAAATTTTTTTAGGCGATCCTAGTCTGGCGGCCCGGCCCACTCGGAAGGCATGGGCGCACACAAAAATATGGTAATCGAGCGGAATTCTAGTTTTTTGGCCGAAAAACGCAACAAATGAGGAATGATCAAGGCTGGGCGGTGACTATGGTTCCTTAGGTCGTATTTGATAGTCCGGAAAATTTTTAGGCGATAGGGGTCCGGAGTTCCCGGGTTCACTTGGAAGGCGTGGGCTATAGGACACGAAAATATGGGAATCGCGCGGAATTCTAGTTTTTTGGCCGAAAAACGGAAAACACTAGGAACGATCATGGCTGGGCGGTGACTATGGTTCCTTAGGTCTTATTTGATAGTCCGGAAAAATTTTAGGCGATAGGGGTCCGGAGACCCGGGACCACTCGGAAGGCGTGGGCTATAACACACAAATATATGGGATGGCGCGAAATTCTAGTTGTTTGGCCGAAAAATGCAAAATATGAGGAATGTTCATGGCGGGGTGGTTACTATGGTTCCTTAGATCGTATTTGATGGCCCGGAAAATTTTTAGGCGATCGGGGTTCGGGGTTCCCGGGACCCCTTGGATGGCGTGGGCTAAAGCACACGAAAATATGGAAATCGCGCGGAATTCTAGTTTTTTGGCCGAAAAACGCAAAAGACTAGGAACGATCATGGCGGGGCAGTGACTATGGTTCCTTAGGTCGTATTTGATAGTCCGGAAAATTTTTAGGCGATTCGGCTCCGGGGGGCCCGACCCACTCGGAAGGCGTGGGCGATAGCACACAAAAATATGGGAATCGGGCGGAATTCTAGTTTTTTGGCCAAAAAATGCAAAACATAAGGAACCATCATGGCGAGGCGGTGACTATGGTTCCTTAGGTCCTAATTGATGGCCCGAAAAGTTTTTAGGCGATCCGAGTCCGGCGGCCCGGCCCACTCGGAAGGCGTGGGCGAACACAAAAATATGGTAATCGAGCGGAATTCTAGTTTTTTGGCCGAAAAATGCAATGAATGAGGAACGATCATGGCGGGGCGGTGACTATGGTTCCTTAGGTCGTATTTGATGGCCCGGAAAATTTTAGGCGATCGGGGTCCATGGCTCCCGGGACCACTGGGAAGGCGTAAGCTATAGCACACGAATATATGGGAATCGGGCGAAATTCTAGTTTTTTGGCAGAAAAATGCAAAAACTGAGAAACGATAATGGCGGGGCGGTTACTATGGTTCCTTAGGTCATATTTGATAGTCCTGAAAAATTTTAGGTGATAGGGTTCAGGAGGTCCCGGGACCACTCGGAAGGAGTGGGCTATAACACACAAAAATATGGGAATCGCGCGGAATTCTAGTTGTTTGGCCGAAAAACGCAAAAAATGAGGAATGATCATGGCGGGGTTGTTACTATGGTTCCTTAGGTCGTATTTGATGGCCCGGAAAATTTTTAGGCGATCGGGGTTCGGGGTTCCCCGGACCCCTTGGAAGGCGTGGGCTAAAGCACACGAAAATATGGAAATCGCGCGGAATTCTAGTTTTTTGGCTGAAAAACGCAAAAGACTAGGAACGATCATGGCGGGGCGGTGACTATGGTTCCTTAGGTCGTATTTGATAGTCCGGAAAATTTTTAGGCGATCCGGCTCCGGGGGGCCCGACCCACTCGGAAGGAGTGTGCGATAGCACACAAAAATATGGGAATCGGGCGGAATTCTAGTTTTTGCCAAAAAATGAGGACCAATCATGGCGGAGCGGTGACTATGGTTCCTTAGGTCGTATTTGATGGCCCGGAAAATTTTAGCCGATCGGGGTCCACGGCTCCCGGGACCACTCGGATGGCGTAAGCTATAGCACACGAAAATATGCAAATCGCGCGGAGTTCTAGTTGTTTGGCCGAAAACTGCAAAGCATTTGGAACGATCATGATAGGGCAATGACTATGGTACCTTAGGTCGTATTTGATAGTCCGGAAAAATTTTAGGCGATCGGGGTCCGCGGCTCCCCGGACCACTTGGAAGGCATGGGTATAGCACACGAAAATATGGGAATCGGGCGTAATTCTAGTTCTTTGGCCGAAAAATGCAAAAAATGAGAAACGATGATGGCGGGGCGGTTACTATAGTTCCTTAGGTCGTATTTGACGGCCCGAAAAAATTTTAGGCGATCGGGGTCCGGGGGTCCCGGCACCACTTGGAAGGGTGGGCAATAGCACACAAAAATATTGTAATCGGGCGGAATTCTAGTTTTTTGGCCGAAAAACGCAACAAATGAGGAATGATCATGGCTGGGCAGTGACTATGGTTCCTTTGGTCTTATTTGATAGTCCGGAAAAATATTAGGCGATAGGGGTCAGGAGGTCCCGGGACCACTCGGAAGGCGTGGGCTATAACACACAAAAATATGGGAATCGCACGGAATTCTAGTTATTTGGCCGAAAAATGCAAAAAATGAGGAACGATCATGGCTGGGCGGTGGCTATGGTTCCTTAGGTCTTATTTGATAGTCCGGAAAAATTTTAGGCGATAGGGGTCCGGAGACCCGGGACCACTCGGAAGGCATGGGCTATAACACAAAAAAATATGGGATAGCGCGCAATTCTAGTTGTTTGGCCGAAAAACACAAAAAATGAGGAACGATCATGGCAGGGTGGTTACTATGCTTCCCTAGGTCATATTTGAAGGCCCGGAAATTTTTTAGGCGATCGGGGTTCGGGGTTCCCGGGACCCCTTGGAAGGCGTGGGCTAAAGCACACGAAAATATGGAAATCGCGCGGAATTTGTGGCCGAAAAACGCAAAAGACTAGGAACGATCATGGCGGGGCAGTGACTATGGTTCCTTAGGTCGTATTTGATAGTCCGGAAAATTTTTAGGCGATTCGGCTCCGGGGGGCCTGACCCACTCGGAAGGCGTGGGCGATAGCACACAAAAATATGGGAATCGGGCGGAATTCGAGTTTTTTGGCCATAAAATACAAAAAATGAGGAACGATCATGGCGAGGCAGTGACTATGGTTCCTTAGGTCCTAATTGATGGCCCGAAAATTTTTTAGGCGATCCGAGTCCGGCGGCTCGGCCCACTCGGAAGGCGTGGGCGCACACAAAAATATGGTAATCGAGCGGAATTCTAGTTTTTTGGCCGAAAAACGCAATAAATGAGGAACGATCATGGCGGGGCGGTGACTATGGTTCCTTTGGTCGTATTTGAAGGCCCGAAAAATTTTAGGTGATCGGGGTCCACGGCTCCCGGGACCACTCGGAAGGCGTAAGCTATAGCACACGAAAATATGCAAATCGCGCGGAGTTCTAGTTTTTTGACCGAATAATGCAAAGCATTTGGAACGATCATGGTGGGGCAGTGACTATGGTACCTTAGGTCGTATTTGATAGTCCGGAAAAATTTTAGGCGATCGGGGTCCGCGGCTCCCCGGACCACTTGGAAGGCGTGGGTATAGCACACGAAAATATGGGAATCGGGCGTAATTCTAGTTTTTTGGCCGAAAAATGCAAAAAATGAGAAACGATGATGGCGGGGCGGTTACTATAGTTCCTTAGGTCGTATTTGACGGCCCGAAAAAATTTTAGGCGATCGGGGTCCGGGGGTCCCGGCACCACTTGGAAGGGTGGGCAATAGCACACAAAAATATTGTAATCGGGCGGAATTCTAGTTTTTTGGCCGAATAACGCAACAAATGAAGAATGATCATGGCTGGGCGGTGACTATGGTTCCTTTGGTTTTATTTGATAGTCCGGAAAAATAATAGGCGATAGGGGTCCGGTGGTCCCGGGACCACTCGGAAGGCGTGGGCTATAGACACGAAAATATGGGAATCGCGTGGAATTCTAGTTTTTTGGCCGAAAAACGGAAAAAACTAGGAACGATCATGGTTGGGCGGTGACTATGGTTCCTTAGGTCTTATTTGATAGTCCGGAAAAATTTTAGGCGATAGGGGTCCGGAGACCCGGGACCACTCGGAAGGCGTGGGCTATAACACACAAAAATATGGGATCGCGCGGAATTCTAGTTGTTTGGCCGAAAAACGCAAAAAATGAGGAACGATCATGGCGGGGCGGATACTATGGTTCCTTAGGTCGTATTTGATAGTCCGGAAAAATTTTAGGCGATAGGGGTCCGGAGGTCCCGGGACCACTCGGAAGGCGTGGGCTATAACACACAAAAATATGGGAATCGCGCGGAATTCTATTTGTTTGGCCGAAAACGCAAAAAATGAGGAACGATCATGGCGGGGCGGATACTATGGTTCCTTAGGTCGTATTTGATAGTCCGGAAATATTTTAGGCGATAGGGGTCAGGAGGTCCCGGGACAACTCGGAAGGCGTGGGCTATAACACAAAAAAATATGGGAATCGCCCGAAATTCTAGTTGTTTGGCCGAATAACGCAAAAAATGAGGAACGATCATGGTGGGGCGGCAAATATGGTTCCTTAGGTCGTATTTGATTGTCCGAAATTTTTTTAGCTATCCGGCTCCTGGGGGGCTGACCCACTCGGAAGGCGTGGGCGATAGCACACAAAAATATGGGAATCGGGCGGAATTCTAGTTTTTTGGCCAAAAAATGCAAAAAATGAGGAACGATCATGGCGAGGCGGTGATTATGGTTCCTTAGGTCCTATTTGATGGCCCAAAATTTTTTTAGGCGATCCGAGTCCGGCGGCCCGGCCCACTCGGAAGGCGTGGTCAATAGCACACAAAAATATGGTAATCTAGCGGAATTCTAGTGTTTTGGCCGAAAAACGCAATAAATGAGGAACGATCATGGCGGGGCGGTGACTATGGTTCCTTAGGTCAAATTTGATGGCCCGGAAAATTTTAGGCGATCGGGTTCCACGGCTCCCGGGACCACTCGGAAGGCGTAAGCTATAGCACACGAAAATATGCAAATCGTGCAGAGTTCTAGTTTATTGGCTGAAAAATGCAAAGCATTTGGAACGATCATGGTGGGGCGGTGACTATGGTACCTTAGGTCGTGTTTGATAGTCCTGAAAAATTTTAGGCGATGGGGGTCCGCGGCTTCCGGGACCACTTGGAAGGCGAAAGCTATAGCACATGAAAATATGCAAATCGCGCGGAGTTCTAGTTTTTTGGCCAAAAAATGCAAAGCATTTGGAACGATCATGGTGGGGCGGTGACTATGGTACCTTAGGTCGTATTTGATAGTTCAGAAAAATTTTAGGCGATCGGGGTCCGGGGGTCCGGGAACCACTTGGAAGGGTGGGCAATAGCACACAAAAATATTGTAATCGGGAGGAATTCTAATTTTTTGGCCGAAAAACGCAACAAATGAGGAATGATCATGGCTGGGCGGTGACTATGGTTCCTTTGGTCTTATTTGATAGTCCGGAAAAATATTAAGTGATTGGGGTCCGGAGGTCTCGGGACCACTCGGAAGGCGTGGGCTATAACAAACAAAAATATGGGAATCGCGCGGAATTCTAGTTGTTTGGCCGAAAAATGCAAAAAATGAGGAACGATCATGTTGGGGTTGTTACTTTGGTTCCTTAGGTCGTATTTGATGGCCCGGAAAATTTTTAGGCGATCGGGGTTCGGGGTTCCCGGGATCCCTTGGAAGGCGTGGGCTAAAGCACACGAAAATATGGAAATCGCGCGGAATTCTAGGTTTTTGGCTGAAAAACGCAAAAGACTAGGAACGATCATGGCGGGGCGGTGACTATGGTTCCTTAGGTCGTATTTGATAGTCCGAAAAATTTTTAGGCAATCCGGCTCCGGGGGGCCCGACCCACTCGGAAGGCGTGGGCGATAGCACACAAAAATATGGGAATCGGGCGGAATTCTAGTTTTTTGGCAAAAAAATGCAAAAAATGAGGAACACTCATGGCGAAGGAGGTGACTATGGTTCCTTAGGTCCTAATTGATGGCCCAAATTCTTTTTAGGCGATCCGAGCCCGGCGGCCCGGCCCACTCGGATGGCGTGGGCAATAGCACACAAAAATATCGTAATCTAGCGGAATTCTAGTTTTTCGGCCGAAAAACGCAATAAATGAGGAATGATCCTGGCAGGGCGGTGACTATGGTTCCTTAGGTCGTATTTGATGGCCCGGAAAATTTTAGGCGATCGGGGTCCACGGCTCCCGGGACCACTCGGAAGGCGTAAGCTATAGCACACAAAAATATGCAAATCGCGCGGAGTTCTAGTTTTTTGGCCGAAAAATGCAAAGCATTTGGAATGATCATGGTGGGGCGGTGACTATGGTACCTTAGGTCGTATATGATAGTCCAAAAAATTTTTAGGCGATCGAGGTCCGCGGCTCCCCGGACCACTTGGAAGGCGTGGGTATGGCACACGAAAATATGGGAATCAGGCAAAATTCTAGTTTTTTGGCCGAAAAATGCAATAAATGAGAAACGATAATGGCAGGGCGGTTACTATGGTTCCTTAGGTCGTATTTTACGGCCCGGAAAAATTTTAGGCGATCGGGGTCCGGGGGTCCTGGAACCACTTGGAAGGGTGGGAAATATCACACAAAAATATTGTAATCGGGCGGAATTCTAGTTTTTTGGCCGAAAACGCAACAAATGAAGAATGATCATGGCTGGGCGGTGACTATGGTTCCTTTGGTCTTATTTGATAGTCCGGAAAAATATTAGGCGATAGGGGTACGGAGGTCCCGGGACCACTCGGAAGGTGTGGGCTATAGGACACGAAAATATGGGAATCGCGTGGAATTCTAGTTTTTTGGCCGAAAAACGAAAAAAACTAGGAACGATCATGGCTGGGTGGTGACTATGGTTCCTTAGGTCTTATTTGATAGTCCGGAAAAATTTTAGGCGATAGGGGTCCGGAGACCCGGGACCACTCGGAAGGCGTGGGCTATAACACACAAAAATATGGGATCGCGCGGAATTCTAGTTGTTTGGCCGAAAAACGCAAAAAATGAGGAACGATCATGGCGGGGCGGATACTATGGTTCCTTAGGTCGTATTTGATAGTCCGGAAAAAGTTTAGGCGATAGGGGTCCAGAGGTCCCGGGACCACTCGGAAGGCGTGGGCTATAACACACAAAAATATGGGAATCGCGCGAAATTCTAGTTGTGCCGAAAAATGCCAAAAATGAGGAACGATCATGGCGGGGCGGATACTATGGTTCCTCAGGTCGTATTTGATAGTCCGGAAAAATTTTAGGCGATAGGGGTCCGGAGGTCCCGGGACCACTCGGAAGGCGTGGGCTATATAACACACAAAAATATGGTAATCGAGCGGAATTCTAGTTTTTTGGCCAAAAAACGCAATAAATGAGGAACGATCATGGCGGGGCGGTGACTATGGTTCCTTAGGTCGTATTTGATGGCCCGGAAAATTTTAGGCGATCGGGGTCCACGGCTCCCGGGACCACTCGGAAGGCGTAAGCTATGCACACGAAAATATGCAAATCGCGCGGAGTTCTAGTTTTTTGGCCGAAAAATGCAAAGCATTTGGAACGATCATGGTGGGGAGGTGACTATGGTACCTTAGGTCGTATTTGATAGTCCGGAAAAATTTTAGGCGATTGGGGTCCGCGGCTCCCCGGACCACTTGGAAGGCGTGGGTATAGCACACGAAAATATGGGAATCGGGCGTAATTCTAGTTTTTTGGCCGAAAAATGCAAAAAATGAGAAACGATCATGGCTGGGCGGTGACTATGGTTCCTTAGGTCTTATTTGATAGTCCGGAAAAATTTTAGGCGATAGGGGTCCAGAGACCCGGGACCACTCGGAAGGCGTGGCCTATATAACACACAAAAATATAGGATCGCGCAAAATTCTAGTTGTTTGGCCGAAAAATGCAAAAAACGAGGAACGATCATGGCGGGGTGGTTACTATGGTTCCTTAGGTCGTATTTGATGGCCCGGAAAAATTTTAGGCGATCGGGGTTCGGGGTTCCTGGGACCCCTTGGAAGGCGTGGGCTAAAGCACACGAAAATATGGAAATCGCGCGGAATTCTAGTTTTTTGGCTGAAAAACGCAAAAGACTAGGAACGATCATGGCGGGGCGATGACTATGGTTCCTTAGGTCGTATTTGATAGTCCGGAAAATTTTTAAGCGATCCAGCTCCGGAGGGCCCGACCCACTCGGAAGGCGTGGGCGATAGCACACAAAAATATGGGAATCGGGCGAAATTCTAGTTTTATGGCCAAAAAATGCAAAAAATGAGGAACGATCATGGCGAAGCGGTGACTATGGTTCCTTATGTCATAATTGATGGCCCGAAAATTTTTTAGGCGATCCGAGTCAGGCGGCCCGGCCCACTCGGAAGGCGTGGGCAATAGCACACAAAAATATGATAATCTAGCGGAATTCTAGTTTTTTGGCCGAAAAACGCAATAAATGAGGAACGATCATGGCGGGGCGGTGACTATGGTTCCTTAGGTCGTATTTGATGGCCCGGAAAATTTTAGGCGATCGGGGTCCACGGCTCCCGGGACCACTCGGAAGGCGAAAGCTATAGCACACGAAAATATGCAAATCTCGCGGAGTTCTAGATTTTTGGCCGAAAAATGCAAAGCATTTGGAACGATCATGGTGGGGCGGTGACTATGGTACCTTAGGTCGTATTTGATAGTCCGGAAAAATTTTAGGCGATCGGGGTCCGCGGCTCCCCGGACCACTTGGAAGGCGTGGGTATAGCACACGAAAATATGGGAATCGGGCGTAATTCTAGTTTTTTGGCCGAAAAATGCAAAAAATGAGAAACGATGATGGCGGGGCGGTTACTATGGTTCCTTAGGTCGTATTTGACGGCCCGGAAAAATTTTAGGCGATCGGGGTCCGGGGGTCCCGGAACCACTTGGAAGGGTGGGCAATAGCACACAAAAATATTGTAATCGGGCGGAATTCTAGTTTTTTGGCCGAAAAACGCAACAAATGAGGAATGATCATGGCTGGGCGGTGACTATGGTTCCTTTGGTCTTATTTGATAGTCCGGAAAAATATTAGGCGATAGGAGTCCGGAGGTCCCGGGACCACTTGGAAGGCGTGGGCGATAACACACAAAAATATGGGAATCGCGCGAAATTCTAGTTTTTTGGGCGAAAAATGCAAAAAATGAGAAACGATGATGGCGGGGCAGTTACTATGGTTCCTTAGGTCGTATTTGACGGCCCGGAAAAATTTTAGGCGATCGGGGTCCGGGGGTCCGGGAACCACTTGGAAGGGTGGGAAATATCACACAAAAATATAGTAATCGGGCGGAATTCTAGTTTTTTGGCCGAAAAACGCAACAAATGAAGAATGATCATGGCTGGGCGGTGACTATGGTTCCTTTGGTCTTATTTGATAGTCCGGAAAAATATTAGGCGATAGGGGTACGGAGGTCCCGGGACCACTCGGAAGGTGTGGGCTATAGGACACGAAATTATGGGAATCGCGTGGAATTCTAGTTTTTTGGCCGAAAAACGAAAAAAACTAGGAACGATCATGGCTGGGTGGTGACTATGGTTCCTTAGGTCTTATTTGATAGTCCGGAAAAATTTTAGGCGATAGGGATCCGGAGACCCGGGACCACTCGGAAGGCGTGGGCTATAACACACAAAAATATGGGATCGCGCGGAATTCTAGTTGTTTGGCCGAAAAACGCAAAAAATGAGGAACGATCAAGGCGGGGCGGATACTATGGTTCCTTAGGTCGTATTTGATAGTCCGGAAAAAGTTTAGGCGATAGGGGTCCGGAGGTCCCGGGACCACTCGGAAGGCGTGGGCTATAACACACAAAAATATGGGAATCGCGCGGAATTCTAGTTG